>NC_053023.1:463626108-463757891 GCF_003073215.2 Triticum urartu | reverse complement strand
CACGACTTAGCTCCGGAGTCCATCCTCCATATCTCCTCGTTTATCGTTGTATGCCAAGCTTTCCTCCGTGTTACCCCTCACTTCGGATTATGGCTCAAGACTTTCAAAGTGGAGCCGAAGATGATCAAGGGATGGCACGCAGAGTGCGGAGGCGCTGTTATAAGCAAAAATGCTGATGCTCCATGGCCCGAGGGCTCTTTTCAAGAGGAGCTAGGCTTGTGGCAACGAGAGTGGTTTTATATCACCGCTTCCCGGAGCACCAAGTGGGTGGCGCTTCCTGCCTTTCGCTCGGGTCCCCCACCACGGCTAGCGTCATGGGTTAACAGAGGGTTAGATTGGGGTTTGCCCAAAGACATGCCCCTGTTATAGGGCCGAATTAAGGATCTCTTGGAAGGAGACCTTAGCTTGGTCAAGGTGACGCAGGTCATGCTGATTCGCCGAATATTTCCCGGCAAACGTCGCCCCCTTCGCCTGTGGGAGTTTAATCCAGAGGGACCGCGAGCTCTCCAGAACGTTGTGGGCGCAACGCCCACGGAGATGTATAGACTGTTCTTTGGATCACAAGAGATGTGTTCGGATTTAACTAAGGACGCAGGCCTAAGCTGCAATCACCCGGATACTCAAGTAAGCAACCTTGTGCCCGGACCTTCTATCCGTATAATTGTCATAAACTTGCCCCTAAAAGAGCCGTCCTTTTAACCAGGAGTGGATAGCGAAGGCAAAGCTGATCAGGTGTCCGGCTCCCCTTCCTGAAACAAGGCCGGATCCCGTGCTGGTCAGGATGCTGGAGATAATGCCTTTGGAGGGGGAGGACAAGGAAGCTATGGCCTCCTCGAAGGAGGCTGCTCCGAAGGGAGGAGCCGACAATTCCTCTCCTAAGGGGAAGAAGAGAGCCGCCTCTGACGGCCCAGAAACCATGGCCTCGAAACGGGGGAGAAAATCCTCGTCAGAGGGTCCGACGCCGGGGAGTTCCTCGGCCGGACTACGCCCTCAAGGGGATCAGCCCTCCAGCGAGCCGTAAGTGGAGAAAAGATTTTCCTTTTGGGGGATGAGGGAAGTCCTTGATTTATATCTGAGAAGATTAACCAAACCTTTATTTTGTAGCTCGGACCTCAGCCCTTCTCAGCAGAGCTCGTCTTCGGGGGATCTCCTTCCGGAGATGATGGAGAGCGGGACGCCTCCCCCTGCCGTGCCGCCTAGCAAGGCGGGCGACCCTGAGGTGTCGTCGCGGAGGGTTTCTCCAAATCCGGCAGGGGCGGAAGGTGGCTATGCGCCCCCCCGAGGTTCTCCGCGTCCGGCCTTCGAATGAGGTCATGGGACGAGCCCGGCACCGTCTAGTGCTCGGCCGGAGGAGCTAAAGATTCTTCTTGGGCGAGCTTCTATCTCAGAGGAGCACCGTGCATTGATGGGCACGGTGATTGAAAGGATTTCATTCGTAGAGAGCGGATTGTATGAGGCCGTCAAAAGTTTACTGACGGGTTTCGAGGTACATTAGATAATGTATGCTTTTGTCAGTTGCGCATGAGTAAGAGGCGCCCTGTGTAGATAGTAGCCCGTGAGACTCTGCGCGTCGTCAAGAAATGACGGCACGCGGAGGATCATAATCCCAGGTCTAAGATGTCGCCTTTGAATGTAGGCGGCAGGGTGTCCGGAATCGAGCGGAACTGACGATTTTGCCGAACTAAAGCGGCAACTGGACGTGGTAGATGCCGACATCACGCTTGTCAATAAGCGGCTTGATGAGGCTCAAGGTATGTAATTCCTCGGGCGGCATCAGGTAAGAACAGTTTTATGCCTGTGTCTTACGATGTGTGTGCTTGACGCAGATGGTGCTGCCGCCATGGAGAGTCTTAGGGCAGAACTTGCCCGAGCTAAAGAAGAAGCCAGCGAAAGTGATGCGGCCACCAGGAAAGCCCTTGAAGAGCTGAGAGCCGAACAGGCTGCTCATTGCCGAAGCAAGGAAGAGATGGCCGAAAAGTTAAAAAGCGCTACAGACCGTTGCAGACTTCTTGAAAAAGAAGACCAGGCAAAACAGACGGACTTAGAGAAGGCCGTTGCCAATGCCAAGGACGCGCGCTCTGCGATGAGAGCTGCGAAGGAGGAGCTGCGTCAGGCCGAACAGATTGCGGCTGGAAAGCCCTTTATGCTGGGAAGGAATTTTTGTGATCCGAAGTTTGCTCCGTTGGACCGGATGTGGAGTGTGGAGGATACCTATCTGGACTTGGCAGCGAGTGCTGCTGATGCGACCGAACACTTTCGAGATCAGAAAGATCATGAAGTGGAAAAGCTTTTTTGGTCGCAGTTTCACAATCCAGAGCGTCCACTGGCAATGGATGATCGTTTGGCTCAATGGGCCGAACTGAATAGGTTGTTTGGACTCGCCATGAAGTACGTCATGGGTCACCTGTGGCCGGGGAGATCGGAGCCGAAGAGTTATTTCAGCTTGGTGCAACAATTCCTTGACGCGGTGCCGCGTATAAATGCAATGAAGAGGTCAGCATGCATAGAGGGCGCTAGGATGGCTCTTGCCCGTGTTAAGACATACTAGGCAGAGATGGAGACCACCGTTGTTGCGTCCCGAGATTT
The DNA here is from genome assembly GCF_003073215.2 of Triticum urartu. Taxonomy (NCBI): domain Eukaryota; kingdom Viridiplantae; phylum Streptophyta; class Magnoliopsida; order Poales; family Poaceae; genus Triticum; species Triticum urartu. The sequence continues at coordinate 463,755,305 of NC_053023.1, read as the reverse complement.
GGACAAAAGCCGAGTACCCTCCGAGCACTATTTTCAGGAAGTTCTTGAAGGCGCTCGTGTAATAGAGACGCAGTGCCCGAAAGATGCTATGTTATGATAGCATATGTAATTATAAAGTAATATTTTGATGAACTGTAGTGGCCTTTTTTATACTTGTGCCTCCAAGTATTGGGAACATCTCCCGTGCGGCCGTTTTAAGATATATATATATATATATACATAATCTGAAAGATGGCAGTCATTGGCTTCAGCCCCCACGCACATAGTGCGGGGGTGCTCGCAGAAGACGCATTTTCACACTTAACCCAACGTCTTGGTCCTATAAAGGAGGTGATAGCGCAGCGGGCCAGGCAACCGGACTATAATGCTTTAACACTTTCACTTAGCCATAGGAGTTTGACAGTGAGACTATTTAGGTAGCCCCTTGGTGGCAACTGCGCTCGTCCGAGTTCGGGGCGCGTATGTGCCTGACCGGGAAGCGGCCCTTCGTTAAAGCGGAGGAATCCGATAGATTCCGATAGGTCATCGAGTGGCTGACCAGTCTCACGCTACATCATGATAGTCAGTTTTCGGCTTTCTCTACTGAGGTGCTCGCCCGGCCGAACCGGGGCACAATCGAGTAGTTCTCCTGGTGCTACCTTAGCCGATAGAGCGGAACGTAAGGTAGCCGAACTTAGGAGCCGGGCAACCCAACATTTGACCAAAGACATGATTCAGAGCTGATGCATATAATGCCAAAACTCGCGACGCCGAACACTCCCTAAGGTGTTCGGTCTTTATGAGTGCGGGCGAAACAACACTCTTTATTAAAAAAGCCCCTAGTGTCTAGGTACGTGCAAAAATTCTGACGTGGCCACATGCCAAGACGCCAGCCTCCTCCTTGGTTATATCAGAAAGAAAAAACCAGGGGATGTGTAGCAACAAGAGACAGTAAAAAAGGTTTACGCAGGGTCTTAATCTAAAAAGAATCCTTTAGGACGGGTCCCTACTGCACGTCTGCGCCTGTGTCTCCGTTGTGCCGTATCCTGGACGGGCGCCGCACGACGTTCATCTGTAAAAGAGAGGAACTGAGTTGAAAACAGTTCGTGCCGAGAAAGTTTAAAATAAGCAAAGTATAAAGTAAGATATATAAGATTGAGCTTTATTGTCTCTTATTGTATATGCGTGGAGCCCCTAGTGCGGGGGTATATGGCTTCTAGGCCTGCATCAATGATGATTTTGCACCGAACTCGTCTATCCGCGTTCGTGGTCTTGAATGACCTATTTCGAAGTTTTTTGGCCGGTGAGGCCATTTTGCTGTGGGGCTGTCAAAGCCGCCGCACAGTCCTCCGCTTGGGGAGGCGCACTTTAGTGCTTCCCCTTCAAAGAGATGATGCCTTGTGGACCGGGCATCTTAAGCGTAAGAGATGCATAATGCGGTATTGCGTTAAAGCGAGCGAAAGCTTCACGTCCCAGTAGTGCTTGATAGCGACTTGAGAGCGGGACGATATGGAAGGTCAGCTTTTCGCGGTGGAGGTTATCGGCAGAGCCGAATATGACTTCAAGCCGGAGAAAACCCATACAATGGGTGTCCGGACCAGGTATTACCCCTTGAAAGGAGGTTTTGCTGTGGCGGATTCTTGCTGGGTTTATCCCCATGTGCTGGATTGTATCCTGATATATCAGGTTTAGTCCACTGCCGCCGTCCATAAGGGCATTTGAAAACTGGAGTCCGCCAATTATTGGATCGAGTATCAAGGCAGTCCAGCCTACATTCTTGATATTCCTAGAATAATCTAGCTGATCGAAGATGATCGGTTTTGACCACCAGTGGCAGGACCCTTTGGGGATGGGCCGTGTGGTGCGTACCCTTACGGGCGCCGCACGTTTTGTTATGTGAAGTGAGTTCACTGTTTTTACATCTTGTGGGAAGTTCTTTTGTTTCCTGGTGCTCTGCTTTTGGGGTTCGTCCTCGTCTTCGCTTGGTGTGTCGAGCCCCTTGTGTTCGGCATTGAGTCTGCCGGATTGTTTAAAAACCCAACAGTCTCTGTGGGTATGGTTAGCAGGCTTCCCGGGAGTACTGTGTATCTGACATATCCTGTCCAGGATTTTATTTAGGTTGGATGGATCGTCCCTGTTATCCTGGGGGGGGGGGGCGATTTTTCCTGATTTTGTCGTGAGCCTTTGAATCTGGCATTGACTGCCGTGCTCTTCGGACTTTTGTCCTTAGTCCAGCGACGGTCCTTGTTGCATCGCGGTTTTCCGTTTCCATCCCTAGTTTCGGATGTACTTGGGTCACTGGGGCTGCATCTTGCCAACCAGCTGTCCTCCCCTGCACAAAAGCGGGTCATGAGGCTTGTTAGTGCGGCCATTGTTCTTGGCTTTTCTTGGCCGAGGTGTCTGGTGAGCCATTCATCTCGGACGTTATGCCTGAAAGCTGCTAAGGCTTCGGCGTCCGGACAGTCGACTATCTGATTCTTTTTAGTGAGGAATCTATTCCAGAACTGCCGAGCTGATTCTCCGGGTTGTTGAGTTATGTGACTAAGATCGTCTGCATCCGGAGGGCGGACATAGGTCCCTTGAAAGTTTGCTCGGAAAGCATCCTCAAGCTCTTCCCAGCTTCCAATTGTGTTTTCGGGAAGGCTTTTAAGCCAATGCCGGGCTGGCCCTTTAAGCTTAAGGGGTAGATATTTTATGGCGTGGAGATCATCTCCTCTAGCCATGTGTATGTGGAGGATATAATCCTCGATCCAAACTCCAGGGTCTGTTGTTCCATCATATGCCTCTATGTTTACGGGTTTGAATCCCTCTGGGAATTCATAGTCCAAGACCTCATCGGTGAAACATAGGGGGTGTGCGGCGCCCCTGTATTTGGGTGTGCCGGATTCTGATGATGGCTTCATAGCATTGCTTACGAGAGCTTGCTTTCTTGGCCCATAAATGGACCTGACTGGGCCATGATGCGAATCCTTAAGTGGGTCGCATGCCGATTTAGGTGTGGCGCCGCTTGCCGCTTTATGGGGTCGTCTATCCAACCATGTGGCTTTTTCATTTTTTGAATGCGAGGGCTCTAGGGCCTCTTCATCGAATTCAGGCAGTAGCTTTCTTTTCGGATAGCTTTTAGTGCGGCGACTATCGCCATACTTATCTGTGGTATTGATTACTTTGCTCCATCTAATCCGGAGTGCATCTTCCGCTGTTTTTAGCTTCCGCTTCTGCTTTTAGGCTACGTGCAGTTGCAACGAGCCTCTCGTGGAAATTCTTCTGCTCCATAGGTTTATTCGGTGTGAGGTCGTCCAGAATGCCGTTTTCACCGGAGGAGGGATGTTCGGTTTCTCTGTCCGTGTTGCCCTGTTCAGACGGTTGCTCTAAGGCCTGCTCATCGTCTACCAGCTCGTCCTACTCTATGGCTGGGTTTTTGTCGAGGCGGGGCTTGGGTCGGTGTTTACGCTGATGCTTTGATTGCTTTTCGGGGGGTCGATCTCCCGTCCCATCCCCTTTTTCCTCGTTGTCGCTTCCTTTAGGGGTATCCACCATGTACACATCGTGAGATGAGGTGGCTGTCCAATGCCTTATGGGCGTTGGTTCATCGGTATCTCCTGCATCGTCATCCATGCTGTCGATGTCTCCGGAGTCGAAGTTGAGCACGTCGTTTAAATTGTCGACAGTGGCTACCAAGTGGGTGGTGGGTGGGCTTTGAATTTCTTCATCGTCCGTCTCCCATCCTCGCTGACCGTAGTTCGGCTAGGGCTCTCCTGATAAGGAGACAGACTTGAGAGAGTTCAGGATATCGCCACAAGGCGAGTGCTGAAAGATGTCTGTGGCGGTGAACTCTATTATCGGCGCCCAATCGGACTCGATCGGCAGGGGCGCGGGGGGTTCGGAGTTCGGAAAGGAGTCCGGATCCTCGGAATCACGGATCATGCAGAGTGCGGGGCTAGCGTTCGGCTCGATCGCCTTTGAGATCGAAGCCCCGGAGGTGACATCCAACCACTCATCCTCGATTGGCGCAATAGGCTCCGAGTTAGGGGTCGGAACCGATGCGTGTGCGGCTTCCAGGACACTGTCCGGAGGCAGAGCTAGATCATGCCCCTCAAGATAGTGCGGCGCGCTTGGCCGTGGCTCAAACCCGTCGAAGATCAAGTCTCCGTGGATGTCAGCCGTGTAGTTTAAGCTTCCAAACCTGACTTGATGTCCAGGGGCGTAGCTTTCGATCTGCTCCAGGTGGCCGAGCGAATTGGCCCGCAGAGCGAAGCCGCCGAAGACGAAGATCTGTCCGGGGAGAAAAGTCTCACCCTGGACCGTATCATTGTTGATGATCAAAGGAGCCATCGGGCCTAAAGGCGACGACACAGAGGAACTCTCAATGAAAGCACCAATGTCGGTGTCAAAACCGGCGGATCTCGGGTAGTGGGTCCCGAACTGTGCGTCTAGGCCAGATGGTAACAGGAGGCAGGGAACACGATGTTTTACCCAGGTTCGGGCCCTCTTGATGGAGGTAAAACCCTACGTCCTGCTTGATTAATCCTGCTTGATTAATATTGATGATATGGGTAGTACAAGAGTAGATCTACCACGAGATCAAGGAGGCTAAACCCTAGAAGCTAGCCTATGGTATGATTGTTGTATATGGAGTTGATGTCCTACTGACTACAACCTCCGGTTTATATAGACACCGGATAGGGTTAGGGTTAAATAGAGTCAGTTACAATGGTAGGAGATCTTGAATATCCGCATCGCCAAGCTTGCCTTCCACGCCAAGGAAAGTCCCATCCGGACACGGGACAAAGTCTTCAATCTTGTATCTTCATAGTCCAGGAGTCCGGCTGAAGGTATAGTCCGGCTACCCGAACACCCCCTAATCCAGGACTCCCTCAGCTGCCGTCGCCGCAGGGCCTGGCCAGCGTGGGAATAGTAGGGGGCGGTGAGGCCTCCGCGGCAGCACATCCGGCCACGGGAGGCAGGAGCATGCGGCACGACCGGCGCTGCTTTGGGAGGCTGGAGCAAGAAGACCAGAGGTTGAAGAAGCACTAGGGCCGTTGGATGGACATCGTACGGTCACTGGAGCTAGAATCGTTCATATTGACTAAGTTGACAAAGCCCTTCGTCCCCGTCAACTTAGTAGGCCCACAAGTCAGCCTCCCTCCAAGGTGGGTCCCAGCGAAGCCGGGGGAGTATTCATTATTTTGTGCGTAATAAGGAGGCAATCCGGTGAGGTCCGAGTGACAGCGGGGGAACGATTTTTTTGCGAAATACGGTGGCCCGTCCGGTGGGTCCCAGCAGTCAGGGGGAAATGATTTTTTCGCAAAATACTGGTGGCCCGTCCGGTGGGTCCCCGCTGTCAGGTGGAGGAATAATTATTTTGCGCGTAATAAGGAGGCACTTCCTTGCTGCGGCCGTGGAGCAGCTGTCAGCGTCTCCACGCACAGTACTCCTATGAAAGTCGGTCTTGACCACATTGACCACACCGCACCGAGAGCACCACGCGGTGTACGACGGCGAGGCCTAGGAAGGGGACGACGCAGAGCGGGGAAGACGGGACAGTGGAAGCCCGCGTGGGGAGGAGTATGAGGGTTCACTGGTTCGGCTGCGGTGTGAGGCTCGTCGCCACAGGGCTGGCCAGCGGTGGGAATAGTAGGGGGCGGTGAGGCCTCCGCGGCAGCACAGCCGGCCCACGGGAGGCAGGAGCATGCACAACCGACGCTACTTTGGGCGGCTGGAGCAAGAAGACCATAGGTTGAAGAAGCACTACGGCCGTTGGATGAACATCGTACGGTATCCGCGTAATAAGGAGGCACTTCCTTGCGGCTGCCGTGGACCCAGCTGTCAGCCTCTCCACGTACAGTACTCTTCCGATGGAAGTCGGTCGTTGACCACATTGACCACGCCGCGCCAAGAGCACCACGACAGTGGACGACGGTGAGGCATAGGAAGGGGACGACGCAGAGCCAGGGAAGACGCGACAGTGGATGCGCACGCGGAGAGGAGTACGAGCGTTCACCGGTTCAGCTGCGGTGTGAGGCTGCCGTCGCCGCAGAATAGCAGGGGGTGTGGGTGAGTAGAGGGATGCCCTGGCCAGTGGTGGGAGTAGTAGGGGGCACTGAGGCCTGCGCGGCTGCACGGCCGGCCACGGGAGGCGGGAGTAGGCGGTCCCGCCGGCGCTGGTTTGGCGGCTGGAGCAAGAAGACCAGAGATTGAAGAAACACGACGGCCGTTGGATTGACATCCAACGGTTATGTCTGCTAGAATCGTTTGTTGACGTATATAATAACTAAAAAAATCTTGCATATGCGTCAACTAAACAGGCCCACAAGTCAGACCACTCCCTCTTTTTTAATAATTTATATATAGCTCATGGCAACTTATGCAATTTATTGCAGTCGTTTTTTTGGTTGGCCAGGGCCAATTTCACATATTTCTGTGGGTTCCAAACTATTTTTAATACCGAAATGTCCAGCCAGATTTAAAGTACTTTGAAGATATATTTAAATTACGTTAATGCCCAGTGAAATAGGAATCTGAAAATGTATTAAAATTTAGAAATTATAAAGTAATTGCCAATTTGTCATCTATTTTTATATTTACAACCCATTTCATATTACATTCAAGATTTGCAGGCGTCTTGAAAGAGTTGCAGCCCATCAGGGTGTAGAAAAATAAGTAGGCCTGGATTGGGTATTCTTCAGAAAAGATAAACTGGGCTCATTTTCACAAAGAAAAAATAGGTGGGATGGTCACATGGTGAACATAAAATATAAGCCTCGGCTAGACGGGCCACAACCCAGTTCAAACCCTGCTCCGTCTCAACAATACCAAACAAAAAAAATACTGCTCGAGTAGCTACGTCCCAGGTGTCAGCCGATCTTGTGTTGTTCTCTTGTCTATTGACTATATACGCTCCCAATGTCGTGGGTCTCAGATGTCAGGAAAACACTAGGAGGAAGCATTTTATTTTTCCATACGCTGATGTGTTGGGCCCCTACTGTCATCGTCTCCACGTACTTCTGCCGATTCCTGTTGTTTGTTGACCATGTTGACAACGCGAGAGGGTGGCGCTGCGGCGAGCGCACCAAAGCGCGCAGAGGACGTCGGCGTTAATGATTTAGGAGACGGTGGGGCGGCGATGCGTGCATTGAGGCACAGCCAGCCGTGGGAGGCGGAAGCAGGCGGCCCCGCCGGTGCTGGTTTGGTTTTGGCGGCTGGAGGAAGATAGGACTGAAGAAACATGACAGACTGTAAAAGCAGCAGGAGTACTTAACAACCTTAACTGAAACCAGCAGGGGCACTTAACAACCAAAGCTGAAAGCAGTATGAGTACTTATACAGGTTCAACCATACAAAGCACGCCTCGAACAGTGCTACTTTGCCTACAGTTAACCAAGGGTGAGGTCGCCAAGCCCCAGGACAAGGCCCAGGCGCCACCCCGCGCATCCACAACCTTCTGAAAGCGGCTTCATCTCGCAGCATGGTCAACAAACAGGATATTCGCTTTAGAGCCATGGAAAAGCATGAACATAATTTTCTGTCCTATTCTCCAAGATGGACGGGCCTTCATTATTTGAGACCACCCATGAATAAGTATCTTTTCACCTCCAAGGGGAATTGAGTAGGTCGACATAAACATCATGTTGTGACCAAGCGCAAGTCTGACCCGACCATGGTCAGGCATCTGTATAGGAACAATAGAACTCGGCAGTTCCTGTTTCAAGAAGATCACAGCTGTAAAACTGTGTATAAGCAATAGTTTATGAACAACATATATAACAGAAAACAGCTCGTACCATAAGTTTCTCGACACAGTTGGACCTGTTCAAAGAGTGCAGCAGTGGCACACATATCCCACGTGGCCTTCCACCATTGAAATGCCCCACAAGGACCTCAAGACGATCAATAAAGTGTAGGAACTTGTGGATGTCGATCCAGTCAACTTCAGTGCCATTAGTAATAGCCGAGTTATTACAGAGTAACAAACGAGCAGACTGCTTAACTCTGAAAAAACCTACACGTGCCACCAATTATAAGAAAATATTAGTTAGAAGTAGCATCTTCGTGAGAGATTCGTTGCTACTTCTAAAGTTAAATTGTGATTAGTTAGACATAATAGGTGGATTAAGAAGTAATCGAGGCAACAAGCAAGAACCAGATACAAAACTAACATGGATGAACAATTGGAACGACGTCGGGCTGGAAGATCGCAGTGAAGATGAGACCAGGTTCTGCTATTTCCATCAACATTCGTGCGCCAACTTTCAGTCCGTAACACTTGAGAAAGTTTATCCAAGTTCGGCCATAAAAAAGCAGCGATCTTCTTGGTTCATGAACCCAACTCGGAACTTATATCCATGGCTTGTCTTCACTGTGACCATTAAACTAGTGTATTCAGTTATGGCAAGGCCGAGCATCTTGAGTACATGTGTTCTGGCAGAGCAAATAATACACTGCAGGAAAAATAATATGAGAACATAGCATGTTCAAAAAAACCCCACCCTCCCAGATAGAAAAGAGGATTCTAGGAATAGACTATGCGTGTTTCAAAATGCTATGTTAGGATGAGAAGGAACAAGTGTGGCGTCTCGCTGCGGGCACAGAAACCTGTAGGGTACTCGCACTTTGGGCACTGCAAATGAAACACACTAGATTCAGTAGGAATAAAAATGCATCAACGGCGGCGGCTGCCATCCTAGGATTACCTGCGACCAAGGGACTTGGGTTTATCGGGGATGGATGAAGAATTCGTACCTGGTTCTCCATGAGAAAACCCTATGCAATCGCCGAGAGGGGGTTTTCTCTGAACAAGCAGACGAGGGAGAAGGGGATTCAGGCCCAGTGAAATATTGCCGCTTCGTCCGTCCAGCTTACTGCTAAAGCTGGAAAGGGGGGGTTGTGATTTGACGGCTCATTGGGCATTACTGCGGCGCTACGACTTGGGTGTGTCTACCGTGAAGTTGTGGACTCTAATTTGTGCATATGGCACGTGGACCCCGTTGCCGATTGCCCCACATATCAGCGAAAGGAAGTAGAAAGACAAGAGTAACTAGTTACACATAAATATATTTTTTGATAGAGAGATACTCCCTCTGTAAAGAAATATACAAATCTTTTATATCACAGGCTCACCTTGCCGAGAAATATACTCCCTCTACAACGCACGGACATTATGGGGATTCAGCTGAGAATATAATACTCAGATGTTTTTTTTGAGGGATAAAAGCTGCTTTATTGAAGATTAACAGTCACAGGTATACAAATAATTTCGGGGGTTCCTGTGAGCCAAAGATGGCGTCTACAGGGAAAAGAAGTAGCAGCTTTTGCGCGCACATGCGCTTCAACATTACACTCGCGTTTTTCATGTATGATCTCCATGGTTTGGAACATATTCTTCTTCATCTTGATCTCGTCCATACTAACTTTGCTGGGCCCCAAGTATGCCTCTCTGATATGCTTGACTGTTGCTGAACAATCGGTGCTAATCTGAACTTGTTGCAGGTTTAAGTCAAGAGCCAGAGATAGCCCCTCACAACATGCCATTGCCTCTAGGATCTCTGGATCAGTAACACTTTCGCACACCAGTGCCGATGCTCCAAGGAAGAAGCCTGTATGATCCCGGCTCACAACTGCCAGGGCTCCCCTTTCACCATTGCGAGATAACGCATCATCAACATTCATCTTCACCCAACCCACAACAGGAGGAGGACGCCACTTCTGCACTGAGCTAGTGCTTTTCGAAACCAGGTTCTGGACTTTGGGTCGCAGGCTGACCCTGCATGTTTTGGGGCCCATGTGTTCTACCTCAGCGCTTTTCATATTGCAAGCGATCGTACGGCGCTGGTTTTAGATGCTGTCGCAAGGCGAATACACAAAATTGAATAAAGCACGACAGCTGTTGGAATGAAATCGAACGACAGTTCCTAACCAGCAATCAGAGTTGCAATTCAATCAATGATATACCATGTGATAAATAATACTATCGTACTACTTATACACATAGGACACTTGTTTCACCATGCCAGATTATTACATCAAAATCTCTCGGAGGATAGATCAGTTAGGCAGTTGCGTGCTGCTACTGAAGAATTTCAAAGTTGATTTGGACCAGCTCTCCTTGCCGAGAAAGTTCGATTTTGACATCATCCCCTACCGCAAGATATGATTTAGATTTTAACCTTGACCATCCTTTAGCATCAATCATCATGCGACCATCCTTTGTACTTACATATATTGAGCAGGTTCATTCACACCAAGGCTGCGCATGGTAAGAGAAACTTGGCTGCGATCTCCCGGATTGTTGAACGACTCCCTCGTTGCTCTAGGAATTCTCTGTTTGCAAACAAGAAGACATATCCAAACAGTTAGATCAACACAGTGAATCATGTGAAACAACATGGAAAGAAAAAAGAACGAAGCACTTGGGCAGCCAATGCTTACTAAGAAGGTGGACATGTCGGTTTTGTAAGGACTTTGGTATATGAAGTGCGAACTGCAGCCCAGTCTGTTGCCGGTGCAACTGCACGGGCTGGAGCAGATGCAAGTGCAAGTGTTGGTGCAGGTGCCGAAGCCGCCGCTGCTACCGGAGATGGTGCTCCTTGTAGAGCAGGTGCCGGTGTCGGAGCAGGTGCCGGTGTCGATGCCCGATCCTCCGGTAGGTCATACTGATCCGCTGACGTGGTCAGTGCCCAATCCTCAGCTGGATCAGACTGAGCTGCTGCCGCTGTCAGTGCTAGAGCAACTGTCGGTACTCGATTTGTGCGAGACAGCGACGATCATGTCTGGTCTGCTATGATCAGCTTTCTAACTTGACTAGGATCCGTGACCGTGATCTAGTTTTTTTCTTCATTTCTTTTAAACGTGAGAAGGACTAATTGTGGCATTTTTGTTAAACCAAACTGCAGTTCATCATAGGGATTTAGCTTGTACTCAGACAACAGACCGATCCAATTTTTTCCAGTAATATAAGTGATGGACAGTGCCTTCATTACTGACACGACATAAGAAGTGAAACCTGCAAAAATAGCCATAGTAGAGCAAACCAAACGGTTTATTCTGTGATGAATGTCACATGGAAAAACCTGCATCGTAAAATTGCAGGAAAAGAAAGAAAACATGACATTAAAACAATAAGATTTAGACAGTAAATCAATAAGATTTACTTGATGTGACACGAGTGAATCCTTACCAGGAAATCACTATGTTGAAGTACTAAACAGAAGATTGATCGTTCAACTACGCGTGGCATGCAGGGGCCCGCCTACTCCCACAAGCAGGACAGTCCAAAGGTCGTGACAAATCGTATGGACCGAACATCCATGGGGCTGGAAATCCTGGTGGGTGCGATAAACCCTCCAATGCATACAAATATTGGAGTGTAACCATAATTGATAGACCGTCCTCACAAAAAATATGATATCGATACTTCAAAATATACAGACCGAATTGAGTGGACAGACATTAACATAGACCGTTCTCAGGACTGACCACACACCAAAAGCGGCAGTACTAATAAACAATACAGGGTTCACAAACACAAATCAAGTACTGAACAATAGTACTTACTACAGACAAGCAAAGTTGCACTAACTAAACTCTGCAGACTATTTTTTGCCACCGACCTACAGGATGAACCCCGCATAACTGACTAGGCCATGGACTTCGTGTGAGATGTCTACATGCACCATCACCATCTTGTCAACCTTGGAGAACCTAACAGTGTGGTCTTTCCACTCATAAACATGATGATGAAGACAAGCCGCATCAGATTTGTTGGGAAGCTTTACAAGAACCACACCCTTCGTAATCGAAGGCACAGCCAGGAAATTGTTGTGGTCAAGTACAGCCTCGAGAACACGCCTGACAACAATGCTACAGGAAAACACTAGTTCAGGACACGTGGCGACAAGGACATAGCAGCTGGATAGTTCAGCAGTAGAACTCATCATCAGGTCTTCCAGTTCACACGGCATGACTTTGAGAACTTCATCTCCACCACGGACCTGGTTCTAATTCAAACAGAAACCATATTTTATTACTACCTCCGTTCAGAAATATAAGATGATTTTCGATATTATACTCCATATATGACTACATATACGCATAGAAATGAGTGAACAAAGACACTAGAACATGTCTTCAAAGGCATGAGAGCAGAGGGATTACATGCAATATCCATAACACAAGTTACTGAGGCAAATATACCCTCTTAAAAGGTAGCATTGATGTTCATAAAGTACTCCCTCCGTCCCAAACTTCTTGTCTTAGATTTGTCTAGATACGGATGTATCAAGTCACATTTTAGTATTAGATACATCCGTATCTAGACAAATCTAAGACAAGAAATTTGGGACAGAGGGAGTAGTTGAAAGTAATCTATAAGAAATCAGTGTCAACCTCTCGCATGTTTTGGTCAAAAGAGGAATTTAGAACCATCATTTGGCAAACAAAAATCACATGCAAGATCACCCAGAAAGTTGTACTACTAGTACTAGTACTGCGTGTTAGATGAAAAAACACGATCAAGATCGAGAAAAAGATCGTCAAGAAGAGATATTACCTGGACTTTCTTAATGAGGGATCCCGGAGAGGGGGGCTTGGACAGGGCGATGGCTTTGTGCTTGTCTGTGGTAGTCTCGGCGGGGTGCTTGCGCTTCTTCGTACCATGAGCCTCGACAGATTTGGCTGGAGCCATAGACATCACTTCGGCCTGTGCTCCAGCATCCATCAAGAAACTATCAAATAGAAATAAAAGAAAAGAAACCATAATCACAAACCCAAAAGAAGAAAAGAGAGGGAGTTATAGGATCAGTCTCGGGGTTGCAAGACCGGGCCTTGGCCAGAATCAACATCATTAATGCGCTCACCTTTCCTTCTTTGGGAGAGAAGAACAATGGAAGAAGCAGGTCGGGGTTTTCTTGAAGAAATGAGGAAAAAGATGAGGCAAAAGCGAGGGTTGGGTAGAGAGGAAGCTAAGAGAGAAGAGTGAAATGATGGTTGCTTCGTCCGTCCAACTTACTGCTAGAAAGGAGGGGGTTTTGTGATTTTACGGCTCATTGGGCATTACTGCGGCGCTTCGATTGGGGTAGTCTACCGTCACTCTACTACAGAGTAATTTAGTGCATGGCTGGTGGACCCCCGATGCTGGTTGTCCCACACATCGGCGAAAGTGAGTATTTTAGTGCATGGCTGGAGGAGGATCTGCACGGTAGAGCGTGTCCACTGTTTTTCAGAAGAAAAAAATGATTACAGCAAGCGTTTCCACTCTTACGACGGAGGAGTGCGAAACACGGCAGCCACTTGAACATACACAGTGCTCCTACTACTAGGCATGTGCAGTGGTTCATACGTCAGTACTACACAATCTTGTTGCTAGTGTAGTAGATATGACGATAACAAATGATGTTGTGCGCATGTCAACTACTCCTATATGTAACATAGTACGGCCTTTTCGACTGTCCGGTCGAGAATGGACGGTGAGATCAATGTTAACAGAACTAGGTCCACAGCGCATGGAGAGTACGGTGCTACAGTACTCCACGAAACATGAACCATATGAAGCACGGATAGTGTTAGGCAGGGTGTATGAAGGGTGCACGGGATGGGAGCAAAAGTTCCCTTCTCGACCCACTTTTGGGTGTTTGGCAGAGTGCATGAAGGGTGCATGAGTCCACACTAGTAGGTTGACAAAAATACACGAAGAGGAAACAACTATATTGAGATGAGAATGCAACCAAACACACCCACACGCTTTGTGCTACAGTGACTGATCTGCACCTTCTGAGTTTGATCCAATGGTCATGTTGCACCGAGACATGGACATGCCCATGCAGAGGGCGCCTAAACACCACCGAAGTCCCTCTGCTTCTCGAGGCACACGATGTTGGTGATGCAGGGTGCAACCGCCCGCAGAGCCCGCTCCCGGTCGACGGGAGCCAGCTCGTCAAAGACGGCGTCCAATGGCACGAATGGATTCCGGTGACGGAGCCCTAAAAGGATTCTCCCGGCAACGGCGATGGAAGCCCGCAATCCCTCCTTGTCCAGCTCAGCCCCCACCATCACACGGAGACGGCTCAGCTCCTCGGAGATATAAGTGAAGAAGGAGACCATGTTAGGAAGCCGCAGCTCATTGAAGTCGACCGGGTGGTCGAACAGGTTTAGCCCGACGGCCGGCATCGTCGCGCTGACACGACGGTAGGCATCGTGCAGCCGCAACACGTGCATGGCAACTTGGTTCACCAAGTGGCTGAGGCGATCCTGGACCTCGTCACGATCGGCCCGCTCGCGCTCCAGCCGGCTCCCCTGACGGCCTATCGTATCTCCCTCTTTCTGCAGCAACGCCGCCGATGCCTCGAGCATCTTTGTGGTGGATGCCTGCCGCTTTTGAAGCTCCGTGAACTCCCGCACATAACGGAGGAGCATGGCACTCCTCTCCTCCTTGAGCTCACGGAGCTCCACGTCCTTGGCCCTGAGCTCTGCATCCTTGGCATGGAGCTCTTGTGTCAGGAGCCTCACCTCGGACTCCATGATCTGCTGCGCCGCCATGGCACCAGGTAGAAGCAATGGGGAGAGGAGGCAAAGGGGGCGAAACGGCTGAAAGGCAATGCAATCTACAGGAAGGCGGAGGGAGCGGGGAATCTTTTGGTTTTCACCACAGTAAAACACCAGTCGACGACTTCTCACATCAGGGAGCAGTGGGTACAGGCGGAGTCATCGTGACTAATTGCTGCCGCGCCTGCTCCCGTCAATCAAAAAATTAAAAATCCTGCTGTGCCTGCTCCCGTCAATCGAAAAATTAAAAATCCTGCCACACCCAAACACCAGAGCAACGCCGCGGTGGACATTTAAATTTACCTACCGGCAAGTAGATAAAAAAAGGGGTGAAAAAACAAATGTGGCGGCGGCCTAGCTCATCGGTCGAACTAGCCCAACTAGCTAGCCACCGTGCTTCACTGATGTACTCGGTGGGAAAGGTGGTCTTTCGTGATTTGACGACTCATTTACTTGCTTCGGTGCTACGACCGAGGAGGACCCAGAAAACACGCGGTAGGGCGTCCCACGTCAGGAAGAATATATGCGTGCACCACCCGGGAGGACCTCGAAACCGCGGGTAGGGTGTGCCACATCTCGGCACGGAGGAAAAATATGCGTGTAAAAATATACTATATCAGACGTAGTAGAGTACCTATGGTTCGACCTCGGGACCCATCCAGTCGATTGAAAACACCCCACTAGCCACACAACTTCATCATGCAAACGTGGCACGGAGGATAGATGTGGTTAGCTCCGTCTCGACCAGCCACAACGTCTCTTTTTCTAGGAGATTCTTCTATTTTCCAATTTTTTTAGTTGTAATAACACCACAGCAAGCTAGCGCTGCTCTTCGTGTGTGCCCATGCAAAGGTTAGACGATGGAGAGAAGAGAGATTGAGATCGCAGACCTGGGACCCACCAGTAAGTGAGATAACGGTCATGCACGTGTTGACGAGGCACTCCCTCTACTCTACTCAACGCAAGTACTGTATGAAATCAAGTTATGGGACAAAGCCAACAACCGTTCATTTTTTCAGGCTATCGACTTACGCTTTGTAGTCCAGGTTGCTAGTTCGAATCTCGTCTTTCAGATTTGTTAGTTTTAGGTCCAAATTTGATTAATGACAAGTGGGACCCCCGTGTGTTGTTCCGATATTTCAGTGTAGGATGGTTTTTTTGAACAAACACTTTGCGTGGTTAGACAAGTAACGGCACGAGTTACACGTTTTTGCAAGTTTATGAACAAAAATGACAGCGGCATAGAATATCACATCCACCCCGCAACTTAGATACTATGGTGATATGAGTTTTTACAGCGTTGGAAGTGAGATCCAATGGCTTGGGAGTAGTCTTTGTAATTATGCGCAATTTCCAAACTCTCCAAAGGTTTTTTTGCAAATAAAACATTCAGGCCTCGTGTGTGCCGCTGCACCTTCGATCCAACGGCTCCCCGGTGCTCATATTAGGTGCTCCCCGTAGCTTAATTACCCGCTACGGTGATTGGAGTAGTTGTGGGCCGAATGCTACGAAAATATAATCTAAACCGACCGGAATAAATGCCTACACAAATTAATCCAAGGTTGGAGTGCCCCTCGCAATGTAAATAGCTCCGGCTTTATGAGGGATGGAGAGGTAGTAGCTTCAACACGTGGAAGATACAGTGTGAGAAAGTGAGGTTAATCGAGAGACATATAGATAGAGAGACAAAGTGAGTGTGGTCCGACATTCATTGAACACATATATATGCTCTGGAGTGATATTGTCCGATTGAGCTTTTTGGCAAGGGTGAGGGCTGTAAGATTGAGCTTGAGAGATGATCCAGTCACAGACGTGTAGATATATTTTGTGCGTGGGAGGAAGCAAGGTCAACTGATCACATAGGGTCGCCGTGCGATCGTAAGAGTGAGACGGGTTGGAGAGAGTGACCTAGATAGACGATGTGCGTGAGAGAGTATACAATGTGAATAGGTCGAATTGGGCTCAACATGGTGATATATCGTTTTTGTCCGAGAAAGAGCGAGGTCAATCGAGACATACAGAGAGAGAGAGAGAGAGAGATTGAGTGAGCGTGGCCCACCATGAGGTCGAAAGAGTGGTGGCGGCTTGGATGGACTGGCCTAGATTGACAATCTGCGTGAGAGAGTATAGAGTGTGTCGATCGAGGCCCGAACAGGGAGATATATCATTTGTGTGTGAAAGAAAACGAGGTTAAACGAGACTCAGATAAAGAGAGCGAGATTGAGCGAGTGTGGCCTGCCGTGTGGAACAAAGAGTGAGACAGTCTCGAGGGAGTGACCTAGATATACAACATGCGTGCGTGCGCATGCACGATAGGTTGGGGGCTAGATAGGCAATGCATGTATTTAGCGCGAGAGGGTGAGAGGGAGAGGGGGGAGAGAGAGAGAGAGCGCGGCATGGGGTGCAATGGCGGGTGTGTGAGGTAAATACATTTGGTAACAGAGTGGAAAAAGGGGTTGTGTAGTTGAGAGACTTAGAGATCGAAACATGGAGAGAAATAATGAACGTGTGTTGGAAACCGATAGCTTCCTAAGGTGGTTAGGAGAGGAAGATTGACCAATACAGGAAGTATGTAGTGTTTGTGCGGGGGGGGGGGGGCTAATAACAACATTTGAATGTACATAGTACGAGACTTAATATTGATGTTTCAATCTGGTGTACATTGTAAGATTTGAACCGAGGACCAGGCATACGGGTAATTATTTCGAATTCGTGCCATACTAAGTTTCGAAAAGTTGACATTGACTCAGTTTGTTGTGCTATTTTGTAGGTCATATGTTTGAATCCATCCAAAAGTTTTCTCACTGCCATGGTGTTCATCATATACATATGAATTTGTATTAAAAAGTAGCGTGGATATAGTGAAATGCGAAATCCATGTTAGAATTGGAGATCGCTATGTGACACACACTCTAATTCAAATAACTAACTATGTGACACACACTCTAATTCAAATAACTAATTATGTGACACACACTCTAATCCACGTTAGCATGGGTACCGTTTCGATTTTTTTTTCAAATAACTCCTCATTAATTAATTTATAGTACTCCCTCTGTTCACTTTTATAAGACCTTGAAGACATTTCAGACAATGTGCAAAATAGTTCATTTTAAGTTGTCTGAAATGACTTACAAAAGTGAACGGATGGAGTATCTTGTTTTGAATGACTAATTATTGCAACGAAAACACGGGCATGGTAATACATACAGATTCGTTTGCAAATGAAAGAAGATTCGTTTGCATTCTCAAATGTAGGCGCACCAGGCAAACCAGGGTCGTGTCGGGGTGGACGCTGCTTCGGTGCCTTAAAGGCAACTGCCTTTGGGTCACTGACATGTGGGCCAGCCACCTGTTGGGCCCATATGTCATGGACACAAAGGCAGGTTCCTTAAGGCACCGAAGCATAGTCCTGTCCTGGTGGTCGCGTGTGTCGGACGGACGCGTAGCACCCAGTCACCCACCCCCCTCCCCCCAAAAAAGGACGACGACAATATAAGTTCGCGCTTCCACGTTTTGGATTGAAATATCTGGCGGCCCCAATTCCAGCCCTGCAAAATCACTCTTCTCCACCGTCCCCTTCCGCGCCTAGATTGCTCAAACCCCTAATTCACCGCCAACCCTCGAATCGCCCCTCGTCTCATCTCTTTCCCCACCGTTCCCCACCTCTATGCCGGATGACGACGACGAAGACGACGGTCGCACTTCACCACCGCACAGGAGCTACCTCATCTACGCCCTCGTCCACTGCACCGGGTGGTCCACTGACAACGTCGGCCGCTGCAACCGACGTGCCTCACAGACACCGAGTTCCACCGCATCAGGTGCGCTTCACCGACGCCGTCTCCCAGCTCACCGGTGCTACTTCATCGAGCACATCGTCGCACCTCTGCCCCCCGAGGCCGTTGGGGCTTCACCAACAGTCTCGTCCACCGCATCGTAGCGCTCCGCTGCCACTCAAGATCTGCATCTGTGCGCGGCCAGCCAACGCCAGCGCATCACCCTCAACGGCTCTGAAGTGACCCGCACTCTAGCTAGGCGAGCATGCCCAAACGCCAGCCCGAACTAGGTATCCACACATCACTCCCTTGTGCACTATTCCAGCGATGTTTGGATATCCTTTCACTGCTCTCTTAGCTTACACGCCTATGCAACTCTAACCTTAACTCTTATTTCTTCTGGAGATATCATCTGAAACAACCAAATCCATATTTTAGCGAAGCATGACGGCGCTACGGGATCTGGTACACATCCTTCACACCCGTATAACCTTGTAAGTATATGTCCTCCGGTACAACATCAAGGTCGATTCCTCTTATTTGATCAACCATTCGTCGTGTCAAAAATGAAGAGGGGGATGCAAGGAGCACAAGTCCTGCATATCCAAGCAAGTGGTAACATGGACTTGTACATGGAACATCCCAAGCGCAAGCAGAGCTGCAGTGAGCCTGTACAACGAGCCAGCTTAAGTCCCTGCATTTCATTTAATTCATACTGGCATTCGTGTATGATTTGTGTGCAGTGGCCGATCCATGAATTCAAGTTACCAGGGGCGAATATTTAACTTAAAAAATACGAAGGCACTTGCACTCCGGAAATCAACATAACTTAAAAAATGTGAAGCTACATGCACTTTGAAAACCAGCTAATGATCCAAAGTAGTTCAGATTATAAACACTAAATGATGCAAGCACCAAAAAACACAAAATGCAACATGGTGTACAAGGACTACAAAACATGGTCTGTACCTGCTTGAATTATTCGTTCTCTGGCTGAAAATATCGAAGTGTAATTGCACGTATAACCAGTGCGCAAACTGCATATCAATATATCTATCCTGCACAAGTATGCCAATAGTTTCGAACAATAGATTAAAAAAGTATTTATGCTATGTTGTCATGATACGGGGACTTTCTGGTAGATGGCCTCGACGTTTCCTCAAGCTATGAAAATGCACTATAATTTGCTTGTCATCAATGCCTGCAAATCTCTGTCTCTCTCAACATAGTAGATCATCATTAGACACTAAATCCTTCAATGAGCTTGCGAAATGCTTGCATTAGATCCCTCATTACACACTATATGTTGATCACCAGGAGCATGTAAAATGTTTGCATCAAATCCTTCATTAGCAGTCTGTTCATTAGACACTTCAGGCTCAAGAACAACATGAGCTTGTATGTTTGCACCGGAAACTTGATTAGATACATCAGATTCAGTCAGTTCAGTATTGATTGGGGGAGTTATAAAATAAGTAGAAATTGGTTTCATTTTCTCATAGATTCCCTACATACAAGCAGTTTTACAACACCGTCAGGTTTAACTATTGGCCAGAAATTGAAGAGTTGAATTAGATATAATCAGGGATGTGATGTACCTGCTCGTTGCGCATGCTACTCTTGCAAGCTGCGACTGTCCGTTTGCGCAAGCTCGATGCCATGCCCGTGCTGTCGCCGTTGCCTCCCACGCAGGCTACACCCAGGGTTGGATCTTCATCTTCTTGTCCTTCCGTTCGCTTGAAGCCCGGCGACCGCCCTCCAACGAGGGCGCGAGGAAGTGCTGTGTCGGTCTGTCTAGCGGCGGCTAGGTTAGGAGCGAACCAGACTCGAGGCTAGAGCGAATGAATTGGGATTTTTCCTGCTGTCGATCGATATGGGAGGTGCTCGTTTGGGCCGCGAGCCTGCTATAGGGCCTGCCTTGCACTTATATTATTGGCCCATCCAAATTGAAACATTTTTCTTCATTTTTTACATTGCCTGCTCATGCATTGGGATGAACAAAACTAGCGCAGGCCAACCTAGATGACTGATGACTCAAACTAGGTGCACACTTTCCAGCCACTTGAGGCGGCCGCCCATACCAGCCCCTATGGTGGCGTCGCCCCTTTTTGCGTGTATGATTGGATAGTGAAAAATATTCCAGTGGCGCTTTTGATTTACCCATAGAATGGTTGAATTGCCTGTTTCTATGAACTGAGTTCGCTAATAATGTGAAGGATGCCAGTCTTTTCATCCTATTGTAGATTGCTTAGATCTCGATACGCCAAAAGTAATCGCATGAAATATACAGTAAAAGCCAGTGTGATGTGTTTGGTGATGTGTACTACACAACCTTCTTCTTGTAGACGTTGTTGGGCCTCCAAGTGCAGAGGTTTGTAGGACAGTAGCAAATTTCCCTAAAGTGGATGACCTAAGGTTTATCAATCCGTAAGAGGCGTAGGATGAAGATGGTCTCTCTCAAGCAATCCTGCAACCAAATAACAAAGAGTCTCCTGTGTCCCCAACACACCCAATACAATGGTAAATTGTATAGGTGCACTAGTTCGGCGAAGAGATGGTGATACAAGTGCAATATGGATGGTAGATAAAGGTATTTGTAATCTGAAATTATAAAAACAGCAAGGTAACTAATGGTAAAAGTGAGCGTAAATGGTATTGCAATGCTAGGAAACAAGGCCTAGGGTTCATACTTTCGCTAGTGCAAGTTCCCTCAACAATAATAACATAATTGGATCACATAACTATCCCTCAACATGCAACAAAGAGTCACGCCAAAGTCACTAATAGCGGAGAACAAACGAAGAGATTATGGTAGGGTACGAAACCACCTCAAAGTTATTTTTTCCAATCAATCCGGTGGGCTATTCCTATAAGTGTCACAAACAGCCCTAGAGTCCGTACTAGAACAACACCTTAAGACACAAATCAACCAAAACCCTAATGTCACCTAGATACTCCAATGTCACCTCAAGTATCCGTGGGTATGATTATACGATATGCGCCACACAATCTCAGATTCATCTATTCAACCAACACATAGAACCTCAAAGAGTGCCCCAAAGTTTCTACCGGAGAATCACGACGAAAATGTGTGCCAACCCCTATGCATAGGTTCATGGGCGGAACCCGCAAGTTGATCACCAAAACATACATCAAGTGAATCACATGATATCCCATTGTCACCACAGATATCCATGGCAAGACATACATCAAGTGTTCTCAAATCTTTAAAGACTCAACCGATAAGATAACTTCAAAGGGGAAACTCAATTCATTACAAGAGAGTAGAGGGGGAGAAAACATCATAGGATCCAACTATAATAGCAAAGCTCGCAATACATCAAGATCGTATGACCTCAAGAACATGAGAGAGAGAGAGATCAAACACATAGCTACTGGTACATACCCTCAGCCCCGAGGGAGAACTACTCCCTCCTCGTCATGGAGAGCACCGGGATGATGAAGATGGCCACCGGAGAAGGATTGCCCCCTCCGGCAGGATGCCGGAACGGGTATAGATTTGTTTTCGGTGGCTACGGAGGCTTCTGGCAGCGGAACTCCCGATCTATTATGCGTTCTGGAAGTTTTAGGGTACGACGATATATATGGGTGCAGGAAGTACGTCGGAGGAGCCACGGGGGCCCCACGAGGCAGGGGGCGCACCCCCACCCTCGTGGGCAGCCCGTGTCTCCCCTGACGTGCACTCCAAGTTCCCTGGGTTGCTTTCCTTCCAAAAATAACTTCTGCAAAGTTGATTTCATTCCGTTTCGACCTAGTTTGATATTCCTTTTCTTTGAAACACTGAAATAGGCATAAAATAGCAAATCTGGGCTAGGCCTCCAATTAATAGGTTAGTCCCAAAAATAATATAAAAGTGCAAAAAAAAGCCCAATATTGCCCAAAACAGTAGATAATATAGCATGGAGCAATCAAAAATTATAGATACGTTAGAGACGTATCAAGCATCCCCAAGCTTAATTCCTGCTCGTCCTCGACTAGGTTAATGATAAAAAGATAATTTTTGATGTGGAATGCTAGTTAGCATAATTTCAATGTAATTCTTCTTACTTGTGATATGAATATTCAGATCCATAAGATTCAAGACAAAAGTTCATATTGACATAGAAATAATAATACTTTAAGCATACTAACTAAGCAATCATGTCTTGTCAAAATAACATGGCCAAAGAAAGTTATCCCTACAAAATCATATAGTCTGGCTATGGTCTATCTTCACCACACAAAATATTTAAATCATGCACAACCCCGATGACAAGCCAAGCAATTGTTTCATACTTTTGATGTTCTCAAACTTTTCAATCTTCACGCAATACATGAGCGTGAGCCATGGACATAGCACTATAGGTGGAATAGAATGGTGGTTGTGGAGAGGAAAAAAAGGAGAAGATAGTCTCACATCGACTAGGCGTATCAACGGGCTTTGGAGATGCCCATCAATAGATATCAATGTGAGTGAGTAGGGATTGCCATGCAACGGATGCACTAGAGCTATAAGTATATGAAAGCTCAACAAAAGAAACTAGTGGGTGTGCATCCAACTCGCTTGCTCACGAAGACCTAGGGCGTTTTGAGGAAGCCCATCATTGGAATATACAAGCCAAGTTCTATAATGAAAGATTCCTACTAGTATATGAAAGTGACAACATAGGAGACTCTCTATCATGAAGATCATGGTGCTACTTTGAAGCACAAGTGTGGTAAAAGGATACTAGCATTGTCCCCCCTTTTTTTATTTGTCCTTTCTCTTTTTTGGCCTTTATCTCTATTTTTTGGGACAATGCTCTATTGAATGATGATCATCACACTTTTATTTATTTACAACTCAATGATACAACTCGATACTAGAACAAAGTATGACTCTATATGAATGCCTCCGGCGGTGTACCGGGATATGCAATGAATCATGAGTGACATGTATGAATAATTATGAATGGTGGCTTTGCCACAAATACGATGTCAACTACATGATCATGCTAAGCAATATGACAATGATGAAGTGTGTCATAATAAATGGAATGGTGGAAAGTTGCATGGCAATATATCTCGGAATGGCTATGGAAATGCCATGATAGGTAGGTATGGTGGCTGTTTTGAGGAAGGTATATGGTGGGTGTATGATACCGGCGAAAGGTGTGCGGTATTAGAGAGGCTAGCAATGGTGGAAGGGTGAGAGTGCATATAATCCATGGACTCAACATTAGTCATAAAGAACTCACATACTTATTGCAAAAATTTATTAGTTATCGAAACAAAGTACTACGCGCATGCTCCTAGGGGGATAGATTGGTAGGAAAAGACCATCGCTCGTCCCCGACCGCCACTCATAAGGAGGACAATCAATAAATAAATCATGCTCCAACTTCATCACATAACGGTTCACCATACGTGCATGCTACGGGAATCACAAACTTCAACACAAGTATGTCTCAAATTAACAACTACTCAACTAGCATTACTCTAATATTACCATCCTCATATCTCAAAACAATCATCAAGTATCAAACTTCTCTTAGTATTCAACACACTCATAAGAGAATTTTATTATTCTTGAATACCTAGCATATTAGGATTTTAAGCAAATTACCATGCTATTTAAGACTCTCAAAATAATATAAGTGAAGCATGAGAGCTCATCTATTTCTTCAAAATAAAACTACCACCATGCTCTAAAAGATATAAGTGAAGCCCTAGAGCAAATGACAAACTACTCCGAAGGATATAAGTGAAGATCAATGAGTAGTTGAATAATTATGCAACTATGTGAAGACTCTCTAACATTTAATAATTTCAGATCTTGTTATTTTATTCAAACAGCAAGCAAAGCAAAAGAAAATGACATTCTAAGAATAGCAAACATCATGTGAAGAAGCAAAAACTTAGGATCAACCAATACTAACCGAGAATTGTTGAAGAAGAAAGGTGGGATGCCAACCGGGGCATCCCCAAGCTTGGATGCTTGAGACTTCTTGAAATATTATCTTGGGGTGCCTTGGGCATCCTCAAGCTTGAGCTTTTGTGTCTCCTAAATTCCTCTCATATCACGGTCTCCCTAAATCTCAAAAGCTTCATCCACACAAAACTCAACAAGGACTCGTGAGATTAGTTAGTATAAACCATTGCCAACACCTTATTATACTCTACTGTAGCAAATCACTAAAATTATTATTCAACATTGCATACTAAATGCCTCTGCATATTTAATAGTACTA
Organism: Triticum urartu; assembly: GCF_003073215.2. Taxonomy (NCBI): domain Eukaryota; kingdom Viridiplantae; phylum Streptophyta; class Magnoliopsida; order Poales; family Poaceae; genus Triticum; species Triticum urartu. The sequence continues at coordinate 463,730,782 of NC_053023.1, read as the reverse complement.
TCCTCAAATAGAATCATTAAAGAAGCAAACATATGCAAACAATGCAAACATAACAGCAATCTGCCTAAACAGGATAGTCTGTAACGAATGCTGCAACATCCATACTTCCCTAACTCCAAAAATTATGAAAGAAAATTCCCAGTGTAGTAAATTTATCAGAGCTTAATATGCAAAAGGTTTCAACATTTTATCACATTCTGACTTTTCTAGGGAATTATTGCAACAGCGGTAAACTTTCTGTTTTCAAACAGCAACATGAAGACTTGTAACATAGGCATAGTAAAGACTATCAATGCCACTTTTATTGAAATAAAAGGTGCAAAACATTTTTCTAAATAACATCAAGAAAATCCTAACAAAATAAATTGACACTCCAAGCAAAACACATATCATGTAGCGAATAAAAATATAGCTCCAAGTAAAGTTACCGATGAACAAAGACGAAAGAGGGGATGCCTTCCGGGGCATCCCCAAGCTTAGGCTTTTGGCTATCCTTGAATATTACCTTGGGGTGCCTTGGGAATCACCAATATTAGGCTCTTGCCACTCCTAATTCCATAGTCCATCGAATCTTTACCCAAAACTTGAAAACTTCACAACACAAAACTTAAAGTAGAAAACTCGTGAGCTCCGTTAGTATAAGAAAACAAAAGACCACTTAAAGGTACTGTAATGAACTCATTATTTATTTATATTGGTGTTATATCTACTGTATTCCAACTTCTCTATGGTTTATAAACTATTTTACTAGCCATAGATTCATCAAAATAAGTAAACAACACATGAAAAACAGAATCTGTCAACAGAACAGTCTGTAGTAATCTGGATCAAACGTATACTTCTGTAACTCATAAAATTCTCAAATAAATTGCTGGACCTGAGTAATTTATATATTAATCATCTTCAAAAATAATTAACTAAATATCACTCACAAAATAAAAATGGCAGTAGTTCTCGTGAGCGCTAAAGTTTCTGTTTTTTACAGCATGATCAACAAGACTCTCCCCAAGTCTTCCCAAAGGTTCTACTTGGCACAAACACTAATTAAAAGCATAAAACCACATCTAAACAGAGGCTAGATGAATTATTTATTACTAAACAGTAACAAAAATCAAGGAACTAAAATAAAATTGAGTTGCCTCCCAACAAGCGCTATCATTTAATGCCCCTAGCTAGGCATGATGATTTCAATGATGCTCACATAAAAGATAAGAATTCAAACATAAAGAGAGCATCATGAAGAATATGACTAGAACATTTAAGTCTAACACACTTCCTATGCATAGGGATTTTGTGAGCAAATAACTTGTGGGAACAAGAATCAACTTGCATGGGAAGGTAAAACAAGCATAACTTCAAAACTTTAAGCACATAGAGAGGAAACTTGATATTATTGCAATTCCTACAAGAATATGTTCCTCCCTCATAATAATTTTCAGTAGCACCATGAATGAATTCAACAATATAACCAGCACCTAAAGCATTCTTTTCATGATCTACAAGCATAGAAATTTTATTACTCTCCACATAAGCAAATTTCTTCTCATCAATGGTAGTGGGAGCAAACTCAAAGAAATAACTATCATGTGAGGCATAATCCAATTGAAAACTAAAATCATGATGACAAGTTTCATGGATATCATTATTATTTATAGCATACAAGTCATCACAATAATCATCATAGATAGCAACTTTATTCTCATAATCAATTGGAACCTCTTCCGAAATAGTGGATTCCTCACTAAATAAATTCATGACCTCTCCAAATCCACTTTCATCAATATAATCATCATAAATAGGAGGCATGCTTTCATCATAATAAATTTTCTCATCAAAACTTGGGGGACAAAAAATATCATCTTCATCAAACATAGCTTCCCCAAGCTTGTGGCTTTGCATATCATTAGCATCATGGATATTCAAGGAATTCATACTAACAACATTGCAATCATGCTCATCATTCGAATATTTAGTGTCAAACATTTTATAGATTTCTTCTTCTAGCACTTGAGCACAATTATCCTTTCCATCATACTCACGAAAGATATTAAAAAGGTGAAGCGTATGAGACAAACTCAATTCCATTTTTTTATAGTTTTCCTTTATAAACTAAACTAGTGATAAAACAAGAAACTAAAAAACTCGATTGCAAGATCTAAAGATATACCTTCAAGCGCTCACCTCCCCGGCAACGGTGCCAGAAAAGAGCTTGATGTCTACTACACAACCTTCTTCTTGTACACGTTGTTGGGCCTCCATGTGCAGAGGTTTGTAGGACAGTAGCAAATTTCCCTCAAGTGGATGACCTAAGGTTTATCAATCCGTAGGAGGCGTAGGATAAAGATGGTCACTCTCAAGCAACCCTGCAACCAAATAACAAAGAGTCTCTGGTGTCCCCAACACACCCAATACAATGGTAAATTGTATAGGTGCACTAGTTCGGCCAAGAGATGGTGATACAAGTGCAATATGGATGGTAGATAAAGGTATGTGTAATCTGAAATTATAAAAACAGCAAGGTAACTAATGGTAAAAGTGAGCTTAAATGGTATTGCAATGCTAGGAAACAAGGCCTAGGGTTCATACTTTCGCTAGTGCAAGTTCCCTCAACAATAATAACATAATTAGATCACATAACTATCCCTCAACATGCAACAAAGAGTCATGCCAAAGTCACTAATAGCAGAGAACAAATGAAGAGATTATGGTAGGGTACAAAACCACCTCAAAGTTATTCTATCCAATCAATCCGGTTGGCTATTCCTATAAGTGTCACAAACAGCCCTAGAGTTCATACTAGAACAACACCTTAAGACACAAATCAACCAAAACCCTAATGTCACCTAGATACTCCAATGTCACCTCAAGTATCCGTGGGTATGATTATACGATATGTGCCACACAATCTCAGATTCATCTATTCAACCAACACATAGAACCTCAAAGAGTGCCCCAAAGTTTCTACCGGAGAATCACGACGGAAACGTGTGCCAACCCCTATGCATAGGTTCATGGGCGGAACCCGCAAGTTGATCACCAAAACATACATCAAGTGAATCACGTGATATCCCATTGTCACCACATATATCCACGGCAAGACATACATCAAGTGTTCTCAAATCTTTAAAGACTCAATCCGATAAGATAACTTCAAAGGGGAAACTCAATTCATTACAAGAGAGTAGAGGGGGAGAAAATATCATAGGATCCAACTATAATAGCAAAGCTCGTGATACATCAAGATCGTATCACCTCAAGAACACGAGAGAGAGAGAGAGATCAAATACATAGCTACTGGTACATACCCTCAGCCCCGAGGGAGAACTACTCCCTCCTCATCATGGAGAGCACCGGGATGATGAAGATGGCCACCGGAGAAGGATTGCACCCTCTGGCAGGGTGCCGGAACGGGTCTAGATTGGTTTTCGGTGGCTACGGAGGCTTCTGGCGGCGGAACTCCCGATCTATTGTGTGTTCTGGAAGTTTTAGGGTACGATGATATATATGGGTGCAGGAAGTACGTCGGAGGAGCCACGGGGGCCCCATGAGGCAGGGGCGCGCCCTAGGGGGGTGGGCGCGCCCCCCACCCTCGTGGGCAGCCTGTGTCTCCCCTGACGTGCACTCCAAGTTCCCTGGGTTGCTGTCCTTCCAAAAATAACTTCTCCAGTTGATTTCCTTCCGTTTTGACTTCGTTTGATATTCCTTTTCTTTGAAACACCGAAATAGGCATAAAACGGCAAATCTGGGCTGGGCCTCCGGTTAATAGGTTAGTCCCAAAATAATGTAAAAGTGGAAAATAGAGCCCAATATTGCCCAAAACAGTAGATAATATAGCATGGAGCAATCAAAAATTATAGATACGTTGGAGACGTATCATTTGGCTACAACTAGTCTGACCACACGTCCTCATATAACATATCAAGGATGCACCATCTTACCAGATTAACCATTCGACTTACCCATGCAGTGTGGGAAGAAAGAAGTATTGGGACTGCGTATCCAAGCAATTGATGCCATGGACTCCTTCGTACAACCTTGTAAGCGAAAAAGAAGTTGCAGTGTGCCTGTACAAAGAATTAGCGTAAGTTCAGTCACCTGCTTCTCGGAATTTTAGTTAGCCACTTATTGCAAAATTGTTCAATTACGTTGCTTGGCTTAATTTAGTTTGCTACTGATTACATAATGGCACAACTTGTTAATCATATTGTAGACTGCGCCTATCTATGTGTTTGATACTTACTGTTAAGAATTACCTGTTTGCCTTAACTTAAATATCTACTTGTTTGTTTAACTGCTTTGCTGCTGCAATAGCGGGTTACAATGATGTTAATAACTACTTTTCATCATCCAATTGAAACTCTTTAATTCCTTGTTTGTTTAACTGGTTTGCTGTTATAACTCCCAGTTGAGATGTTTTGCTAACTTCAACTTTTCTGAATCCAATCGGAACTTTAATGGCAAAACAGGTTAGCCCAAGATCAAAGAGCAAGGTCCCCATGGACGTTGCATCATCCCACAGCAGTGGCACCGGCCCAATCGTGCATTATGAATTGCCAACTGCTGATGCTCTAGAGGCTAAACTAGTGGTAGAAAGAGATTCTGCTTCTGCACTTAGAGATGAAGTTGACATGTTGAGGAAGCAAACAGCACAATCACAAGCAGTACTCAAGACAACCATTAAATATTTGGTGGATTTAAAAACAAAGCAAGCTGAGACTGACCAGATTGTTAAGGTCCTGAAGGAAAAAAGGAAATTAAATTCCTACTTGGTAAATCATAGGTGAAATGTTCTTTCCATAGTTGAATAACATTTGTGTTGTCTGTTCATGTAATCAATCAAACCATTTGTTTTAGAGATCATGTAATAATTGTTTTTTTGTTTATAATTTTATTTGAGCACAAGTCTGTATTAATTGATAAGACTCCGGGACATTTCATTTGGATTGCTGTGCCAGACCTACAAATATGCCAATCGGTCTGAATGTGCATTCAGCAATAGTAGTATAGATGGACCATAAGTGGCACGCATCGGAAAGGGCCAAGATGCTGGCTAAAAAAAGGATGCTGTTGTAGCCAAAAAAAGTACAGCGGCCTGGCTTATGTATGTTAGTTGATATTATTGATCCATATACTCTATAAGTGTTTATATGTCTGTTAGTTCCGTACATTCTTGGTTGATTGACTCGGTATTTGAATCTTGATACATCGCTTGTGTACATATCTAAATGGGAGTACACATTATGTTGCGTGTGACATTTGAGTTGGACATGAAGTGTTCCAAATATTTGAATTCACCTTAAACTAGATTTTAGTTTCTGAATTTGAGTATCAGCATTTGTAAACCATATTCATATATGACAGTGGAATACATCTTTGTCGTCCTTTTTAAGATATATAAAAACACATAGAATGATTTATAAAGATTCATATAGGAATACAGAATGGATTCGAATTTAGTTGCCAGGGTAAATGTGGATGCTTATTGTCCCAAAATTCGAAAGAAATAGCAAAATGCCCACTCCCACATCGGCTGCCCGAAGCCAAGTGTTTGGGAGATGGAAATTACTGTCTACCCATTACACGGACAAACCATCAGCCTGATTTCCACTGCTCTAAATAGGGGTAGGTTAGTAACTTCAATTAGACGTGACACGACCGTCTCTGAGCCCATTCCGACATGGTGGGCGTCAAACATGGGCGGCAAAACTCATTTGATTCAAGCTCGTCCGAAAGACCTCTGTTTCTCCCTCCATTCCCCATTCATACACGGTGGGCAGCAAAACACCCTCTCCTCATCCGAAATAGATGTAGACTAATATTTTAAATAGGGGCAGATGTGTAACTTCCATCAGACGTGACACAACCGCCCTACCTTTCAGCCCCGTTCATACACCATGGGCGCCAACCGTGGGCGGCAAAACACCCTCTCCTCGCCCGAAATAGTTACTGGCAAATATTTGGGAGATTGGAGATTACCGTCCTATCCCCAACCGACGAGACGTCCAAATTTGAAACAGGGGATAAGTTCGTAACTTTCCCATATTTCAGACAGGCGCATCACAAAAACATGGTTCCCCGTACCTCTCCCTCCATTTCCCATTCATACACCGTCGGCGCTAGAACACCCCATTCCCACACCAGCCTCCGTCCGCCACCCCATCCATCGCCGCCGTCCTCCACCACATCCATCGCCACCGTCCTCCACCATGCCGGAGCGCCTACCAAGACCGCGTCGTCCACTGTTAGAGATGGACGTTTCTCATCCACGGCGATGGACCAATAGCCTTGCAACACGTCCTCTCGCTTCATCGGCGCCGTTGTTCTCTTTGTCGGGGCCGCTCACACGACCTTCTCTTCCACCGCAATGGGACTTATCCCCCGATGCACCCGTCTACCATCGCAGATCTGCTTCAACGCCACCTACAGCCATCGCACCCCCGATGCCTACATGGCGCCGCAAGAGAGGTGGTATTTCATATCTCCTCAACTTTTTGATCTCAACCAGAAAATAGATCTTAACTTGGTTACTCTACTTTCTATTCAGCTCTTAGAATTTAGTTCTTAGTTCGAAGCAAACAATGGATGCTAAATATCATTTCTCCGGTTTGCAGCTTCAAATCTGCCATGGCACAGCCATAATACGGTTTAATTGATCATGCTTAGGGTTTAATTGATCATGTTGGTTCCGTGGTGGTTTCTTTAATAGAAATCAGAGGGGAAACCCTCTTTTGCTAAAAAATATATGCTTAGAGTTTCCCCCTTTTATGATCACTATACAATCAGAATACATGCTTCGTGTCATAATAACACTGCTCCACCCATCAAGCTAAACAAGCTTAGTTGTTCAAAGACGAAACTGATATTATTAAAACAGAGTTGTTTAATTGGTCAGCTAAATGTTCCTAAATTAGTTTTGAAAATGCATGTTCGCCGCTCAGGTGTGTATCTCTGTGTGTGGTCTGGTCAGCACGGTTGGGGAGGTGAACTTTGCATATGCAGGGGTTTATAGGGAGACACTCTCCGAGTTGAAACCGCAATGCATTCCATAGATAATCTGACTACTTTTTATGTTTTCATGAATCTCAGATTCTGAACAGCATCATAATGATTATGAGCTTGCGTGCATGAAAAGAATAAAGCAGAACAATGCCATGGCTGTCAAACTTGGCATTAAGGGACTGAAATCAAGTCTGGATGCAATGCAATGCAAACACTCTCCACGTACAGATTCATGCTCAGAATATGATCCTAACAGTGATTCTGAGCTAGAGGGAGACCTAAGTCAATGTAGCTCCCTAGTGGAGGAGTCAGAGGAAGATGCCCTATCTTATTCACACATCAAGGTACTTGCTCTAACTTTCCAAGGTTACATTGCTCGCACATATCTTGCAACTGATGCTTTGCATTGCTTCTACTTTGTTGAACTGCCATTAGCTTAGTTTACACATCGTGTATGTGAATACGCCCTGCCTATCCATTTTCAGTACATATTCCATCTGTCATCATACCATATTTATCCATTCAAATGTTGTTCTTGTGTATCAGACGTTCAAAAGGAAGAGGGCGATTGCTGATCGTGGAGGAGCACAAGCAAAGTATTTGGAAAAGGTAGTGGCACCTGATAAATCAAATAGCCCATTAGGTGTAGTTACAATATCACCTGACCCACAAAATACCCCAACTCTAGCAGACTCTAGCCCTACTACACTGGTCATTTTTGATGCCCCCACTCAGCAGACCCCAACTGCAGCAAACAGTATGATTATGCCAGTTGACATAGCACCAGCTGTACGACGCAAAACCCCCATTCCAGCAAAGAGTACACCAAATCCAATTGCCAAATCCCTTTTCAAACTAGAGAGAGCCCCAATTGCAGCAAATAGGACCCCTGTTCCATTTCTTCCCAGTTTAGAAGACGAAGCTTATGTTGTTGTCAGGAACTTTGTGCGCATCTTTCCTTCATGGAAAGATTATACCGCAGACACAGAACAATTTCCAGTCTTCCTCCGCAACTTACGCGTAAGTAATGTACTAATGTTATTCATGGTCATTACTGCATATGTTTCTGCTGAAAGAAGACACAAGATTTCATTCTTTTAAATAGGCGAGGCACAAACTGGATTATGATGATGAGCAAGGGTTGGTTGCGCTTTTCAAGCACTCGTTGATGAAGTATCATTCCTACCTGAGGCAAGCGCACTTCGATGGAAGCCCCTGAACAAAATTTCTGTAAAGTCTCCGGTGCTACATTTATCCGACGGTGACTGGAATAATCTTGTTACACATTGGTCTCGGCTGCAGCGTAAGGTACTGTCTATGATATCACATCACAATTTGAACTACATTTCTGCATTTGCCTTAATGTCTCACTTGTACGAAAACTGTTAGAAGAAGAACAATCGTTCTCAAGGGACCACAGAATCTCGCAACTATACTACACACTTCATTGCTCGTGTGAGTACCTCTTGCCCTGTATGACCATACTTACTTTCATAGTTGTTTGATTATGTAGCATCACTGCACATGTTAGCCTCGTAATCGTCCATTTGGTGGACATTATAATATCCGTATGGACTCTTACATAAATTTAGAATCAACCCAATGCTTTTGAAGAGGTTTAGCTCTCCAGTCCTCTTGTAAGGATTGAACGTGGTCTATCACTGTACTTACATTAACAGCTACTCCCTCCGTCCCATAATATAAGAACGTTTTGTACAGTACACCTGTGTTCAAAACACTCTTGTATTATGGGAAGAGGGATTGGTTCATTTTGTAGCATTCTGCATCTTATCCCCCTCGCCCACCATTTACTAAAAAAGATCAGATCTATATTTAATCTTACCAACAAGTAGAATACACAGACAATGCCAGTGCAGAAGTGTAGCCCATTGCTCTTGTCAGTACATTTTGTCCTGTAACGCTTGTACTTCCAGGGATTGGTAGTTGATTATGTAGCATCAATCTGCATCTTATCTTCATTATCCTCTATCCCTTCCAGTATTATCATATCTACAATTACTCTCTACAAAATGTAGAGTACATGCAATGCTTATGAAGAATATTCTGTGCTAAAATTCTTGAGTTATCCTTCCCTTGCCATGGAGAAGGGCATTATAAATTCGGTGTTAACTGTTAATGTAAGTCAGTCCTTCTAAAGCCTTTATCCTCAACTGTTGTTTAATTTGCTCATACTCCCTATCGTTTACTGCTGTTTAGTTTGCTGTTTCTACCAAAATGCATGTTCGTAAGAACCGTAAGTTCTAAGTTTTACTTATAAAACCAAATTGCTTATTCATACCATGCACATTACTTAATACTCCATATATGTATGCTTGTTTTTGTGGATCTATAATCCAGTGTGTGGTGAAGCAGCCCATGTTTGCACCTTGTCATCACTTGTTTTATCTTACTGATGTGGCTGATGATATGAACAACATGCCATGCACATTATCCAAAATAGATACAATGATTTTCTTTGCCCTTCATCTATGCTTGTTATGTTGACATGGTAATCCAGTAGTGTGGTGAAGCTCCCCGCATTATGAACAATGCCAAATTATGCTATTGATATTTTGAACTTACTCTTTATTTTCTAATTTGAAATTGGATAGAATTGAGAGAACAGTTATCATCTTTGTTTATACACGTGCAAAACCTGTCATCTCTCTGCTTTGTTTCAGGGTGATATGCCTGATGGCATGCACAAGTCTGCTGAAGGCTGTGAGACAAACCCAACATATATTGCAGCAAAGAAGGCAAAACATCTTGAAGATAGCGAGACAACCCCAAAGTCTTGTCTTGATGCAGTGTCCAAGTTACTTGAGACTAATAGTTAGACAAGCTCACAGAATTCGTTGTCTGAATCAGTTCGACTTCTTCAGTCCCAAGTTCTAGCAGAAAGGCATTCTGCAACTCAACTTTGACTTGAAGTCCTATCTCTAAGAAAGATTGCGGAGAACTACAATGAGAACCTCATCGCTAAACAGCTACACCTGGAAGCTATGACCGACATGCTAGGCCGGTCTCACAACCATGCTCAGCAGCTTATGCAGCAGTTCCCCCGCAAGTCTAACCTTTCTTGAACTGTCTTGGAAGTGGTCTCGGTTCAGTATTATTTTGTTACGCTGCAATGGTGCCCAATTTTTGTAATCTGCTTCTTCGTTGCGCTTTATGATCACTGGTGGCGAACTTTGATGCCCAGTGGATGTAATATACCTTAAATCCTTTATTGTGTAGTGTAGGTTTATTCTTAGTTACTATGTCATAATCTTTATTGTATAGAGTAGGTTTGTTCTGAATTCCTACTAGTTACGCAGCAGCCCGAAATGAACCCCGGCCCGTGATTGTGCGAATCAAATCACGGGCTTTTAACAGGCCAAAATTGTCTGGGTCCTTGTTTGGCCCAATCAGATATCGGCTGCGAGCAGGCCGGATGCCAACCGGGCCGTAGTTAGGCCCAACTATATGACGGGCTTTTAACAGGCCAAAATTAATATAGGGCCGAAATGTTAAACGGGCCCTTAACAGGCCAAAACTAATATCAGGCCGAATTACTAAGTGGGCCTTTAGCAAGTGGGCCCAAAATCATAGTGTCCAGTTGACAGGCCGAATCTGATATGGGCCATAATTGAGCCCAAAGCCTCTTAAAGGGCCGGGCCTGATCTGGGCCATAATTTGGCCCAGAACGTGGTAGGCTTTTAATGGGCCTGATCTCATATGGGCCACTATTAGGCCCGGAGTGTGGCAGGCCATTAATGGACCGGATCAAATATCGGCCGGCATTTGGCCCAAAACATGGCAGCCAGTTAATGGGCCGGCCTACTAGGGTCCTCAAAATCTTGTGGGCCTACAGCTGGGCCGGCCCATTAATGTCAGCGAAATCTCGTGGGCCTTTAGCTGGGCCGGCCCATGATGACCCGCAAGAATCTTGTGGGCCTTTACCTGGGCCGGCCCATTATGGCACAAAAAAATCTTCTGGGCCTTTACCTGGGCCGACCCATTATGGCCCGCAAAATCTTGAGGGCCTTTAGCTGGGCCAGTCCATTATGGTCCACAAAATCTCGTGGGCCTTTAGCTGGGCCGGCCCATTATGGTCCGCAAAATCTTGTGGGCCTCTAGTTGGGCCGGCCCATTTAAACTTGTTGGGCCGTGCCACGTGTCGACGTATCATAGGCGCCTTCTGTCCAGTGAGTGGATGACATTTGTCCCGACGATGAGCTGACACGTGTTTCCTCTAGCCAATGATGATTTTACACGTGGAAAATCCCCATTGGTCGAGGCTGTTAACGGGTTATCGGATCCAAAACCCGACCCGATAGCTTAACGGTGTTCCGTTACGGTGGATGCCACGTGTCAGTCACCCTTGACGAAAGCACTTCTGTGACACGCGATTTATCGTCATGGAAGTGGACACTTCTGTGATGATAATTTTGGTAATGTCATGGAACACTTCTACGACAACACAGGTATGACTATCTTGATTCTGTCATAAATTTGTCATGGATGTACATGCATGACAAAAAAAGCGACCTACTGTGACAAACACGTATCATCACGGAAGTGTATTTTTTTGTAGTGATGGGAACAAGCGTCGCCATCCACGGCCCAAGTGGGATGCCGCGCTATCACCCCCAGGACGTCACGGTGGCCGGGCGACATGGAGTGTGGGGCACCACGGCGAGGTGTTGGGGGTAACAACCCCAGAATCCTACGTGCCCCGCATGACGGATCAGGAGTACACGCCGGAGGACGACCCTGGTGTCGTGGATCTAAGACTGATAGTAGAATGGGGGGTAGGTATGAGGAGGCAAGATCCTTGCTATGGAGTAGTTGTACACATGAGTTTTACGAGTTCGGCCCCTTCTCGGAAGAAGTAACAGCCCTACGTCTCGGTGCCCTGAGGCGGTCGACTGGATTATATGTGTGTGTGAGTTTACAAAAGATGCGAACCCTTGTGCCCATGGAGGGGGGTGGCTTATATAGAGTGCGCCAGGACCCCAACTAGCCCACGTTACAAAGGATTTAAGGTACATTAAAGGGGAGACGTTACTGGTAACACTAGAAAATAAAGAGACATAATGACCATTAAAGCTATGAGGTGATGTCCGACCATTGTAGTTCAGAGTGAATTTAGACCTTCTGGTGGTCGAGTGACAGTCTCCGCGGTCGAGTAACTTCAAGTCTTCCGAGTGGAAGTCCTCATGGTCGAGTGGATGATGACTCCTCTTCAAATGCTTCTAGTTTTAGGGTGATGTCCTTAGGGAGGGTGTCTAGGTCAGGCCTATGACCCTACCCTAGGTACATATCTTCATCATTAGCCCCCGAATTGTTCAGGGTTCGAGTGGAGAAGGAGTTGATAACCTCTCCGATTCAGCTTTCGCGCTTCGGAAATGTCTTGTCCAGAGGTCGAATAAACATTCATGATGACTTCAACTGCTTGTTCAGTCGCCTTGATCCATTCTTGGTTTTGTTGAGTGAACTTTCATTGTTAAGCTTCGAGTGTTGATATGGGAAAAATCTTCTGTCTAGCGGTTGTTCTGTTGTCTGTGGATTTCGCGGGATTCGAATTTTGGGAAGCGCGTCAGGCGGAGGAGGCCGCCGTAATCGGGACGGATTAGGTAGGCTGCCTCGATCACCGCACCACCTTTTTTCGCCACGTATCGCGTGCGCGACTGTTGCGGGATTTGATTGGATTGCCTGGGCCCACAAGTCAGCCACTTGGAAATGACCTCATATAAGGCGTCGAAATGGGGTTTTTGCATAGTGCATTTCCATTCTTCCCCTTCCTCTGTTTTCTCCATCGTATCTACCTCCGCTCTCGGTGTCGTCGCTCCGTTCGAACTCGATCCGCTGCCATGGGGAAGGAGAAGACGGTGGCATTGGAGCATGCGAAGAAGGCGACGGCGAAGGCGAAGGGGAAGAAGTCCGGTCGGGGTGGATCTTCTTCGAGGGTCAGCCTGCCGCCGGGCTGGATCCAGGGCGATTGGATTCACTCGACGACACGTCAGGACGACTTTGACGACCTGGTTGAGGGGGGATTGATCCCCCACGAATCGGCGCGACTCCCGGGGAACGAGACCGAGCCGCAGCCACAGGAGGGTGAGCGCGTCCTCCTCGCTACTCACGTCGACCGTGGGTTTTCCTTGCCTCCCTACCCTTTCTTTCGAGGTTTCTTGAACTTCTTTGGGGCGCAACTCCACCACTTTACTCCGAACACCATCGTGTACCTTGCTGCTTTTGTGTCTATGTGCGAGAGCTTCCTGGGCTGTAGGCCACACTGGGGGCTATTCAAGCACATATTCGCCTGCCGTTCTCAGTCGGTCAAGAAGGCCAACCCGAGTGACGAGAGGACGCAAGTGATTCAGATGTGCGAGGGTCTTGGGATTCAGATGAGGACTAAAAGTACTTTCCCAGCCATGATCCTTCCTGAGTCGGTTCGAGGGTGGCAGTCGACCTGGTTCTACTGCAAGGACCAGCCGACTACAGGTCAGTTGACTGGACTTCCCCCCTTTTCCATGGCCCGAGTGGAGAAGCCCTCTTCTTTGAAAGTGATCCTAGAGGAGAAGGCGCAAGTGAAAATGTTGGTAGAGCGAGTAGTTCAACTTGTCCGTGATGGGGTAACCGGTATGGATCTGTTGGAGGTTTTCCTCAGGCGATGCATCCAACCACTTCAAGCTCATGACCATCCGATGTGGATGTATTCGGGCACCGACGACACCACTTGGATCCATACAGAGGAAGTGGACGATGCTACATTGGAAGGGTGGTGAAGAGTATTACTGGCAACAAAGACAACCCCAGGGGATCCCAGAGGATTCCTCCACTCGACAACTCATACGAGACTGACAAGGTATGACTCCACATGGTCGAGTGTTTTCTTGATTTATCAAGTTGCTGTCTGCTGTCACCCGACTGTCTCTTGTCTTGGTTGTTGTCTTCTAGGCCCTGACTGAGATGTACTCGATGCCTAACGGGGAGCAGGAGTAGGACCCAGAGGGAGGAGCTAGTGGAGGTCAAAGTGGCAAGTGGCACTCTGACGACGAGGATGAGGTCAGTGATGACCCGAGTGATGAAGAAGAGGTCAACTCTCCTCCTCGTAGGGAGAGGCGATCTAAGCTTTCTCACGATCCAGCAAACGCCCATGGCAAAGCGACCGTGCAAACTAGGCAGTCGTCGAAGCGTCCTCGGACATCTTCTCCGGCGCCGACTGAAAAGGCGTCGAAGCAACTGAAAGCTACACCGTCCAAACCGCCAAAAGCCTTGCCGAAGATCAAAGTGGCCATCCCCATTGCTTCCGGGTATTAGTTGGGCTTGATTTCTTGTTTTAGTATGAATCTGGATTTGAGTCGATTCATTTCGTCAGACATAACCGACTGAACTCTAAAATTTGTAGTGTAGCTACCTCTAGGACTTCTACCCGCCAGTATGAAGACGAGGACATGGAAGATGCGGTCACCTCCAACCCGGGTGACGGTGTCCTAGACTAGGGGGTACTCACCATGTCGTCTCCTGATCTGTTAGATTGGGCCGAGGACCCCCATGGCCGTATACTCATGGGCCAGTTCGGACAACTGCCGCATACATGGAAGATTCCACAAGACTTGGTGATCAAGACAAGGACTCCTCCCCACCAGCGTATTCGGCTAGGACTCTTATTATCCTAGGCCTCTGGTGCATTATATAAACCGAGGCCAGGCTAGTCGATAGATCATATACAACAATCATACCATAGGCTAGCTTCTAGGGTTTAGCCTCTCCGATCTCGTGGTAGATCAACTCTTGTAATACTCATATCATCAATAATAAATCAAGCAGGATGTAGGGTTTTACCTCCATCAAGAGGGCCCGAACTTGGGTAAAACATCGTGTTCCCTGCCTCCTGTTACCATCCTCCTTAGACGCATAGTTCGGGACCCCCTACCCGAGATCCGCCGGTTTGACACCGACATTGGTGCTTTCATTGAGAGTTCCTCTGTGTCGTCGCCGTTAGGCTTGATGGCTCCTTCTATCATCGATAGCGATGCAGTCCAGGGTGAGACTTTTCTCCCCGGATAGATCTTTGTGTTCGGCAGCTTTGCACTGCGGGCCAACTCGCTTGGCCATCTGGAGCAGATCGAAAGTTAAGCCCCTGACCACTAGGTCAGGTTTGGAAGCTTAAATTACACGACCGATATCCGCGGAGACTTGATCTTCGACGGATTCGAGCCCCTGCCTTGTGCGCCACGCGGTCACGATGAGTACGATTTAGCTCTACCATCGGTCCATATTCAGGAGATCGCACCGGCAGCCGCTCCGAGCCTCAATTCGGAGCCACTTGTGCCATCCATGGATGGGTGGATAGACCCTGTCACGGAGGCTGTATCCTCAATGGCGATCAAGCTGAATATCGACCTTACCCTGCACGAGAGTCGTGTTGTCAAACTGCCGGATCCTTCTCCGGCCACGGACTCCGAACCGCCTGCGCCCGTTCCTAGCGAATCCGATTGGGCGCCGATCATGGAGTTTACCTCCATGGATATTTTTTCAGCACTCGCCCTTTGGCGACATACTAAACTCATTAAGGTCTCTCTCCTTGTCAGGAGGATCCTGGCCGAACTATGTCCGGCAGGATTGGGATGCATCACTAGCCGACCAGCTCCGTCACGTTAGCTGGACCGAGGGCTTTGCCTCGGCGAGCCAACCTTTGCCAGCATCGCCATACCGTCGCTTTATCGCCCATGAGGCAATAGGTGTGCGGATCGAGTCCCAATTTTGGGAGTCACCTTTCTTTGGATTGCTACAACAAATAAACCAGGTGCTATTAATCCTAGTAATTTTTGCTTGTTGAAGTTTATTTTTCCCAAGAAATTATTACTCTTGTTCGTTCCTGTACATAGGTCTATCGAATGATTTCCGCACTAACGACGATCGCGTGGTGGTTCGGTCAGTTTCCGTACATAGTCCGGCGAACGCCGCATCCGGAACTCGGACCGACCTGTGAATTCAGGCTTTGCCACACCTTTACCGCATCACACCGACGCCCTGCATCGACATTGACTTCGGCGCCAGGCCATATTTCTTTTATTACTCACTTTGCATAAATTATTTATTATGCAACGATTTTTTTAATTATTATTATTACTATTATCTCCGGTTTGCACTATTTTTTGTGCACAGGAAAATGATCTAGCCGGACTATATCCTTTGGCGTCACCTTGGCTAGACGGGGGGCTTCGTCAACACTTCATTACCCCATGCCGGGGACTTTGGCATCACTCTGCCGGCCTGCATTGACCGTGCTATGTCACCACTTCGGCGTGTCGAGCTCTCCGCTCCGCCACCTCGGGACCGGCTTGGGGGATGGAACCTTGTCCCGCATCAAGCTCAGACCGCGTCATCAATGCCGAACACATTAACCAGCTAAGTCGCTTTCATGCACAAAGTTTTAATTTTTAACTTGTGTTCGGTTCGACCAAGCATTATACTTTTTTGGAAAAAAGTTGCTTGTAAAAAATCTCCTTGTCAAAACTTTGTTTGTGACATGCAAATTCAAATACCCCGTTTATTTGGGGGCTCCCTTGACGGAGCTTTTCCTCTTGCATATGATTATACTTGTACGGCTTCGTTCCTTGTTCGTGTATTACCCCACAATATGCACCATATTGACATAAGCGATTTGCAAGTTGGGTTGCCTGGCTCCTGTGCTTACCCCTACGTTCCCGATTGTTCGGCTAGGGAGTAAAGGGAGCACCTCTGTGATTGTCATGACCAGGTCATCCGAGCTCTGACCTTAGACTGGGTGAAGCCGAATGCTAGCGCTCTTATTGTTTTCAATCATGGTCGGCACACAACGGAACTCATGAGTACAAAAAATCTATTGCACAAGTCTCATAGTAATAATGAGCACCGAAGAAAGGTATCGGTGGGGGTACTATTTTCTTCGATGATGCTTCTTACACTTTGTTAGTAATATAGCATAAGTTCCCTGAGCGCGCTTTGTCTATTACAGCCTTATGGCCTGATTGCCTGGTCATCGGAAACACCGCCGATACTCTCGACAGGCGGAGTACATGACACTTTTCGGCCCTTGGCCAAAGAGGGAGAAGCCGACGGTCGGTTAAGACGCGTTTAAAGTTCGGGTGAACACAAATATGATACAAGTACTTCGGTATATACAATCATTATACATAAAATTCTTACCCAAGTCACTTCGGTATATACAAATATGATACAAGTACTTCGGTATATGAACCACTGCGATTGTGCTTCCAGCTCACTTGGTTAAGCACCTCAGTGGAGAAAGCCGAAAACTGACTGTCACAATAAGCGTAAACTGGTCAGCAATCCGATGACTGTATTAAATGACGGGCCATTCATAACATTGGCCAAAGTGTTTACGGCTTGACCTCGATTGTCGCCGAACACTACCGGGGGCTAGTAACTGGCCTCCCGAACTAAAATCCTCAATATATTGCTCTTACATTAGAGCTGAGGTTTCATAATCATGCTTAGCATGACAACCCAAAGAAAGGGATCGATAGTGGGACTATTTTCTTTGAAGGACATTTCTTATGTTAAACAGTAATATAACATATCTCTCTGCGTACCTTTGTTTATAAAACCATATGGCCAGATTGCCTTGTTTGTCGTAAATCTTTGCCATCATAAAGGCTTTATAAAGTAAGACAAACACTCCTCGGCTACTGGCCGAGGAGGTGGAAGCCGATGGTCGTTCAACAAAGTTTTGTACAATGCGGATCTAAGCATTAAATGACGTAAAGTACTTGGATACATAGAGTCATTACACATAATTTGTGATTTTAATATGGATATCGATCCTTAATTCGGCCACCCGTGCCCGCATTAAGGCTTGGGGGCTACTAGGCTTCGGGCTTATTATTTAAAAATATTAAAGGGGCACATCGATCCCCTGATCTGGTGTTGCCACCCGACCAGTGTCTCGGGGGCTACTGCATTGCCTGTCCAATGCAGAAAATTTTAAGTGCAATACAGTTGCCGAGGAGATTTTGATCCTTAGGTTGGTCGGCCGCACCCAACCTAAGTCTCGAGGACTGAGCACGCCGCTCTTTGTGTCCAGAAGTATTTTGCCGAGCTAGGACTTGATCCTCAGGACGATTTTGCAAATCAACCTGAGTTTCAGCGGCTACAGGGATCAGCGGTCTTACGTCATCCTTCAGGTGCATCTCGGGTTTTAGACCGATACACACCTTGAACGCTACTGGCTGTATATCTCGGCAGAGAATAAATTGCACCAATAAAAATATTGACAAAAATCGGCCCATAGTCGGGGTGGTGCGCCACCTCAGAAGCAGTCCGGCATAAAGCTCGGGTGCTAGTGGCTGGCTCCATAGAGGGCATTTCCGACATTAATCTCGGCTAAACTCCTTCAACTTTTTTGGACCAAGATGATCTATGACATCTTGGATTAGTCCGGCGTTGGAGCTTGGACATAGTCCGGCATTGGATCTTGGACACAGTCCGGTGTTGGAGCTCGGAAGCAGTCCGCAATTGGTGCTCGGCTGCAAAAGATACCTCGAATGCAGTCCGGCGTTGGAGCTCGGACGCAAGAGGACACTGCCTCCCGGGAACAACTTCAAACCCGAGGTGTGGCATAAAAATAACAAGGCATCGATAAAGGCCGGAAAATTAAAGGGGCTCCTCGGATACCCGACGTATAAACTTGTCGAATGCATTTTGGCGATCCTCAAGATCGAAGATGAGAAGATTTGTTGAACCAGTTTTCAAGACCAACAACCGAAGATGAAGAACAATTTGGAAGAATCGAGGAGCGTCCCTAACTTGAAGACCGGTTCAGGGGGCTACTGATGGTGTCCTGGACTAGGGGGTACTCACCACGTCGTCTCCCGATCTGTTAGATTGGGACGAGGACCCCCATGGCCGTATACTCATGGGCCAGTTCGGACAACTGCCGCATACATGGAAGATTCCACAAGACTTGGTGATCAAGACAAGGACTCCTCCCCACCGGCGTATTCGGCTAGGACTCTTGTTATCCTAGGCCTCTGGTGCATTATATAAACTGAGGCCAGGCTAGTCGATAGATCATATACAACAATCATACCATAGGCTAGCTTCTAGGGTTTTAGCCTCTTCGATCTCGTGGTAGATCAACTCTTGTAATACTCATATCATCAAGAATAAATCAAGCAGGACGTAGGGTTTTACCTCCATTGAGAGGGCCCGAACCTGGGTAAAACATCGCGTTCCCTACCTCCTGTTACCATCCGCCTTAGACGCACAGTTCGGGACCCCCTACCCGTGATCCGCCGGTTTTGACACGAACACCGGGTACAATCCTCGTGATCTTGTTCTTGATTGTATGGTCGATTAAATTCTGGTGACTTATCCGGGGTCGACTGATTTCTTTGCAGCCCCTCCCAATGTCATTGAGCTTCCGGATGATGACGAGGACGTGCCGCTGAGGCCCAGGAAGAGCAAGAAAGCAGCAGCTGGCAACATACCTCAGTCGGAACTGGCGAGAGAACCAACAGTCCAACAGCCCGAAGATGCAAGTAGAGCCTCTGTAACCTTTGCTGTCCCAGTGTCGAGTGAGCGCCCCGCACCGTTGACTGTACCAGTGTTTTCTTCAGCCATCCAACCTCATGCCTCGGAGCTCCAAGCTGTTGCGTCTGGACCGTCTGTCCCCTTCTTCACCACCTATCACGTTCCAGAAAGCCAGTCGGACGCCGCCGCGGAGGCTATCCGTCAGGCTGGCGTAATGATGGAGTGGATGAAGGCGGTGCACGACAATAGTCAGGCTGCTTACGACGCCAGCGCGGCTCTTCGAGCCAATGTCCAGGTAAGTTGACTTCCGACTGAACTTATCTTATTAGGATATGCTACCTGAATATTTTTCTTCGCACAATCTCTTATTGTCTACTTCGAATCTGTACACCCACTGGGTGTTTTGTCGTCTTTATTACTTGCACTCTTCCACTCGGTCTGGTCGAATGGGATATGAACCAGTTGGGGCACGCTAAGTGCACCCACTGGGTGTAGTCCCCGAGACCGCAGTCGACTGCTGGCAGTCGGCTGGGGTCTGAGCACTTTTCATCTCTTTTATTTTATTTTGTGCACTTGGTCTGGGCGGACCAGGCGAGTGAAATCCAAACCAGTGGGGGCACGCCAAGTGCACCCAGCGGATGTAGTCCCCGAGACCGCAGTCGACTGCTGGCAGTCGGCTGGGGTTTGAGCACTCTCTTTTTTTGGTTTCGATCTAGGCGGACCAGCCGAGTGGAATCCAAACCAGTGGGGGCACGCCAAGTGCACCCACTGGGTGTAGTCCCCGAGACCGCAGTCGACTGCTGGCAGTTGGTTGGGGTCTGAGTGGTCTTGAAGCTTTATTCACTCGGAAGTAAATAATCTTTGATCTCGTCGATTGATATGTCTTTTACTTACTGCAGAAATCTTGTACTCTCATTTCCAGGTTCACCGAATTTGAGGAGAAGCAGAGGCAACTCAACCTTGAACTGGAGCTGGCCCAACAAAACTTGAAGAAGGCTCAAGATGAAGTTGCCGGTATGGAAGGTAACTGCCTGTCGACTGCTCATGTCGATCGTCCTTTAAATTATCCCTTCGATCTTTTGTTTGATCTAAATGCTTATTTTGCAAAGAAAATGAGGTTAGCTCTGGAGAAGGACTTGGACCTTGCAGCTGTGCAAAAGGAGGCTCAGGAGAAGACTACCCTTGCTGACAAGAAGTTGGCTTCAGTCGGAGCGCTGGAAGAGGAAGTAAGCAAGCTGAAGTTGTCTCTCACTGAATCCAACCAAGAGGCAACTCGTCTGAAGAAGGATAAGGTGGCTCTGAACGAGAAGCTGGAAGACATGGCTCGTAAGAGAAATGACTTGGAAGCTTATCTGGGAACCCTCGCGAAGAAGCTCTTTCTTATGCTCGAAGGTATCCCTTTTAATACGACTGATTTACTGTTTGCAAGTTAGTCCTGTCCAATCGACTCATTAACTCCTTAACTACAGAATTCTGCCAAAACTTTGAAGAGGAGACTGGACGGATCGAGACGGGTTTGGACCCTATCCTTTCTCCAGTCGGCGACGAGGCTGCCATGAATGTGCTTCGACTGGAATCCTGCGTCGCCAGTGTTACAAGTTATCTTGCCCGTCTGAAGGTGGCAGTTTCACGCATCGACTCATCGCTCTGGCCAAGGGAAATGCTTCAGAATGATCTCGAGTCTCTGATGGCAAGACTAAACGAGGTCCCCGGTCGAGTGCAGGAATGGAAGAAGTCTCCTGCCCGATGTGGTGCTGACGTGGCTCTGTCACTAGTCAGGGTCCACAGTAGAGAGGCTCGGGAAGAGAAGCTGGCGGCGATCAAGGTCGCCAACACAAAAAGGCACGACTTCCAGTCCTTCTTGGAGACTTTTATTGCAGCTGCCACTCGGATCGCGGACGGGATCGATTTGGACGAGTTCATCGAGCCTGCCAGTCCTCCTCCTGCCGAGTGAACAAACTTGATACTCAAACTTGCTTTAAATTTGCCTCGGAATGTCGAGTGGTTATTGTAACCATTAAACTCCTTCGGTCCTGATGCCCGAGTACTTTTATCTTTTTCCTGAGACCCTTGAGATTTTTATCTGATCTTGGTTTATCTTCTGCATGTGCTTGCATTTACCTTCGAGTGGAACTTATTCTTCACTCGGAATATTCTTTGAGATGTAACTTTGAAGGAAATATCCCAGTCGACATGCACCTCGTCATCCTTGTGGATAAGGATGGAGCGCACATTGTACTTGTGGCGCAGCTCCGTGGAGAGGATTGCAGTTGACCTGCACTTCGTCATCCTTGCGGAGAGGGATGGAGCGGACATTGTACTTGTGGCGCAGCTCCATGGAGAGGATTGCACTTGACCCGCACCTTGTCATCCTTGCGGATAGGGACGGAGCAGACATTGTACTTGTGGCGCAGCTCCGTGGAGAGGATTGCAGTAGACCTGCACCTCGTCATCCTTGCGGATAGGGAAGGAGCGGTCATTGTACTTGTGGCGCAGCTCCGAGGAGAGGATTTTTCAACTTAGGCGAGTACTGGACTGCAGCTAAGCCCCCGAGTGTGAGGTTTGCTCATCACTCGGTAGGATTTTTTAAACTTAGGCGAGCACTGGACTGCAGCTAAGCCCCCGAGTGTGAGGTTTGCTCATCACTCGGTAGGATTTTTGAAACTTAGGCGAGTACTGGACTGCAGCTAAGCCCCCGAGTGTGAGGTTTGCTCATCACTCGGTAGGATTTTTTAAACTTAGGCGAGCACTGGACTGCAGCTAAGCCCCCGAGTGTGAGGTTTGCTCATCACTCGGTAGGATTTTTGAAACTTAGGCGAGTACTGGACTGCAGCTAAGCCCCCGAGTGTGAGGTTTGCTCATCACTCGGTAGGATTTTTTAAACTTAGGCGAGCACTGGACTGAAGCTAAGCCCCCGAGTGTGAGTTTTTCTCATCACTCGGTAGGATTTTTTAAACCTAGGGGAGCACTGGACTGCAGCTAAGCCCCCGAGTATGAGGTTTGTTCATCACTCGGTAGGATTTTTAGAACTTCCGCGAGTATTGGACCGCAGCTAAGCCCCCGAGTGTGAGGTTTGCTCATCACTCGGTAGGATTTTGAAACTTAGGCGAGTACTGGAGTGCAACTAAGCCCCCGAGTGTGAGGTTTGCTCATCGCTCGGTAGGATTTTTGAAACTTAGGCGAGTACTGGACTGCAGCTAAGCCCCCGAGTGTTAGGTTTGCTCATCCCTCGGTAGGATTTTTGAAACTTAGGACTGCAGCTAAGCCCCCGAGTGTGAGGTTTGCTCATCGCTTGATAGGATTTTTTTTAAACTTAGGCGAAAGGGATTCATAGCTAAGCCCCCGAGTGAGAGGCTTGCTCATCACTTGGTAGGATTTTAAAACTTAGGCGAGTACTGGACTGCAGCTAAGCCCCCGATGTCGGATTTTGGGTTCCGGCAGACCCTTGAGGTTCGAACACTGGGGTGCATGCGAAGATTTCGCCTCCTACCTACCTGCACTCCTCCGCCTCGCTAAGATCTAAGCTAAGGAAAGAGCAACACAAGAGACGCAGGGCTTATACTGGTTCGGGCCACCGTTCTGGTGAAATACCCTACTTGTCACACCCTAGTTAGTTCAAGCATTAGAGTGTGCATCATGTTTAAATTCCTCTTAAATTTGAAATGGGGAAGACAGAACCCCCAGCACCCCCCCGGAAACAACTAGGGTTTACTAAAATTATTTTCAATGAACCTGAAATGCCATTCTAAAAAGTTCACCCTCTTTGTCTTGGGTTAGAACCTCTGGCAGAATTGGTGCACAATTTTCTAGGTCAATAGAAGGTCATTGAATTAAATCATAAGTATTTGATTTTGGGCATTTAAATGCTATAAAATAATTTAAATGCTCAAATAATTCTGGAAATAAATGTTTGCTGTTGGAAATATTCTAAACAGAGCCCACAATTATTTTCAGGATTTTTGGAAACGTTTTAGTATTTTTTAATAAAGCCCAACAGTTGCAGAAAAAATAGAAAATAGAAACAAATCAAAAAAAAAGAGGGAAACCACCTGGGCCTCACCTGTGCTGGCCCAGCCCACCTGGCTCGGCCCAGCTGACTGGCCTTGCCAGTCGTCCTCCTCCTCCCGCCAGGAGGACGAGGAGCGCGTGGCCGGCGCCCGCGGCCACACGCCGGCCACCTCCTGCTTCTGCCGACGCCCTGGAGACGTCCAGGGGTGCCACGCCGACCCCCACGTCCCCCTCTCTTCCTCCCTCACTCTCCCCCTCGTCTCGCTCACCCTCTCCCGTGATGGCCGAGCGCGATCCTCGCAGCCGTTCGCCGTAGTCGTCACCAGAGCCACCCCCTCGCCCCTCCGACAAGCCCATTAGCTCCGCGCTGCCGTCCTCGACTTCCTCATCGACTCACGCGATGCCGGACGCCTCCAAGCGCCTCCCCGACGCCTTCTTCTTCCTCAGTCCGCCGAGATCGCCGGCAACGCCCCGACAACGTCCGACCTCCCCCGAGCCCACGGAGACGCGCTCTGCAACCGCCGTGAGCTCCTCTATCGACCCCCCTCTTCCCTGCTTCGTTTGCTCGCCGTAGACGCCGCCCCCTTTCTCACCGTAGCACGCCACCGCGCGAGCTCGATGCCGGCGTCAGTCCGGTGGCCATTTGGTCAAGTGCAGGTGCTTAACGCACTCCCCGCACCTCGCAGCGCCTCGCTAGCACGTCCGTTTTCCCCCTAGCTCGCTGCAGCAGCAAAACCACCAACGGCCGAGCTCCGGCCGCCGCCACGAGCTCGACTCCGGCGAGCTCGCTCCACCCCAGCTCCTCCCACTTACCCCACTAGATGCGCGCGAGCCCCAGCTACGCGTAGGACCAAACCGCGGTCGATTTGGTCGCCTGTGGGCGATTTTCGAAGCCCTCCGCCGTCTCGGCCTCGCCGGCGACTCAACGCCGGCGGGATTAACCCCGCTGACCAGGGGTTTGACCCCAGTTTGACTCCGCCTGAGACACTGATAGGTGGGGCCGGCTCCTAACTAATTTAGATTAGTTTAAATTAGAGCTAATCACTCTGTTAGAGGTTAATGACGTCGTTAACTACCCCTCTCTCACTGACATGTGGGCCTAGAGCCTAACTAACCCAGTTTAGTGCTAACTAAACACTAACCAACTCTGTTAGTTAGCTGAGAGACTGACAGAAGGGGCCCACCAGTCAGGTTTGACCTGGGCTGGCGCCTTTGACCCGCTGACGTCACAGTGACGCAGTGCTGACGCATTAATTCAATTAATGGATTTATTCTTTAATAGGAAATTCCAGAAAATAGTCAAAACTTCTAAAAATCATAGAAAAGCAACCATAGCTCCAGATGCAAAGATTTATATATAAAAAATGATCAGAAAAATTCAATCTATCCATCTGTAATGGTTTCATGCATGACAAAACAAGTTTACCTTGCTGTTTAACCAGAATAAGGTAATGCACTAATAAGGCCATGTTTAATGAGCTAATATTTGAATCTTTGATTCAAATGAGTTCATTCCCTTCTGTTTTAGCTTGCATTAGGCCAAGACACTTTCATCTTGCCATGTCATAGCATGCATCATATTGTTGCATATTGCCATGAGTTGATTATGTTCGGTGTGTCTTTCGTGGTAGGTTCTGCCTCCGGGGATAACCTCGAGTATCCGTCTGAAGGGCAGTACCCTACTACCCCTACAACAGGCAAGCAACCCATTGATCATTCCGATACAAACCCATGTTCTCGCTCCTGCTCTTGTTTACTGCATTAAGACAACGCGATTCAAACTGCTGTGTGCTACGATAGTTGAACCCCTATCCTCTGCATGACCTGTCATTGCCACAGTAACTAGATGAAACCCACTAGCATGTGTAGGAGTTGATTGAGCCATGTATGTGATTCCTACCTTGCTATGCCTGCTATGCTTAGAGTTGTATCAGGTTTGGTTCATCAGGGTGATGGGCTAGAGTGAAATGCTTATGTCGGTAATATGAGGGATGTGTTGAACATGTTTTGGTAAAGGTATCGATGAGAGGCCATGTAGGAGTACATGGTGGGTTGTTTCATTGAGGCCGTCCATAAGAACTGAGATCTGTATGCGTGATTTAACATTCAGTTACTACCACACATTGGGCCCTGAAATATGACCCCGCTCGACTTACTGACCCATCTCATCCTCTGTCCAGGAGTTGCAACTAGTTTTTGGTGTTTGTAGGTTATGTGTTGGCGGTCGTGCGTAGCGCTGACCCTAGGGGTGGGCTATGATACGGTAGATACACCGTGGCACGGTGTACCGAGTCGCCCGTTTGGTGCCTCGGGAACCCTGTACACATCGTTTGGGGCCGTTGAGGACATCCCAGCTGGATTTCCTTGCGGATGGAACCTGAATAGGCGATAAACCTGGACTAGAGACTTGTGAGGTTAGTCAGGTCGTGGTCTACACCCACGTCGGTTTTCGCTTGAAGTCTGCCGAGCACATGTCGTGTGCAGACGCTAAGTGGTGGAAACATGTGTGACGAAGTACACCCCTGCAGGGTATAAAACTATTCGAATAGCCGCGTCCGCGGTAAAGGACTACTTGGTTGCCTATACAGTTCATAGACAAGTTAATGAATACTACTAAAAGACTCAAGATAAGTGTGAGTACCGAGGATGGCCCTCTCGTAGGATGACGAGGGAGGATCCCCGGTGGAGTATTGTGTTGGTGAGTAGCGGACTCGTGTGCGAAAACTATTTTACTAGTGAAGTTCCGTAGGATAGCTTAGCCAAGAGTCAAAGCTGGCTTACTGCAATAACCCCACCACCTTCTTGAGAATGAGCATGTATATTAGGTTCTATTGTAAGACTTGCTGAGTACCTTTGTACTCATGTTTGCTTAGTTACTGTTTTCAGACGACAACACCGCCCCCTCCGATGGGTTCTACGTAGACCTTGACATCGACGAGTGACTAGCCACCCAGGTGGTGATCCTGGCCATGGAGGGCCCTATGTAGATAGACAGGCTTCGAGAAGCCTTCTTTCTTTCTAGTGTCTGTACTCAGACTAGTTGCTTCCGCTTGTGCTTGTATGTTTGTATGACTTGAGTGTCAGGTCATGTGACCCCTATCTATACGAACATGTTATGTATGGCTCTCTGGAGCCTTTAAATAAAGTACTTGAGTTGTAGAGTTTTGTTGTGATGCCATGTTGTATGTACTCATATCGGGCATATTGTGTGTATGATTGAAATGGTTGGTATGAGTGGGATCCGGCAATCTAGTTGTTTATCCTTGGCAGCCTTTCTTATGGGGAAATGTAGTCTAGTGTTCCTCGAGCCATAGTAGTTCGCTACAGCCCGGTTCACCGGAGTCCTACTAGCCCAGCACTACTGCTCAGGACACTTGACTGGTCGGCACGTGTTTCACTTCGTTCCTATGTCTGTCCCTTCGGGGAAATGTCACGCGGTGGCATCCGGAGTCCTTCCTAGCCTACTACAGCCCGGGTTCCCCGGAGTCCTGTTAGCCCAGTGCTACAGCCCGGAATCACTCGCCGATGACCGACATGCTCGATGTGATTCATGTATGCCTGTCTCCATAGGTCTGTGCCGCTTTGGGTTCACGACTAGCCATGTCGGCCCGGGTTCTCTGTCATATGGATGCTAGCGACACTATCATATACGTGAGCCAAAAGGCGCAAACGGTCCCGGGCCATGGTAAGGCGACACCCGTGGGATACCGTGCATGAGGCCACAAAGTGATATGAGGTGTTACCGGCTAGATCGATGTGGCTTGGAATCGGGGTCCTGACACTACTCTAGTGTGTGGTGTGGTGGATTGCCTCTTGGGCTGATGATGATGAACAATACAAGGAAGAACAGCCTCGCGAGGGTCTGTTCTTTGCTGGGGGGGGGGGCGAAGTGCTAGGAGGAGTTCAATCACCCTTCTCTCTCTGGTTTCGATCCGATCCTTGATCCTAGATCTTTGTCTCTAACCTTCCTTTTACCTCGAACCCGAACCCCGATCCTTGTGGGTGGCTGGTTCTATTTATAGGCAATGGCCCTGGGCCTCTTCCCAAATATTGAGCGGGAAGGGCGCCAACAATTGGCCATTTTGAAGGGGAACATCTAGTACACTTATCCTGACTAAAGTTGGTCCTCGCCTGCACAAAGCTCTGGTGGTGATGCCGTCTTGGGCTCCACGATGACCTCCCTCTTGCGGTCCTCCTGGTCTTGGTCTTGTTGCACCGAAACGGTAACCTTTGCCTGATGCCTCGGTACTCCGCGACTGCGCTTGCCCCCTTTGCACCAAAGGGGAAAGGAGGACACTGCGCGGGCTGGCACCCGCCTGGCGCCCTTGGTCGTCATGGCTTGCGTCACGGGCACCTCATGAGGTACCCCGCCTTGATCTCTCCGCCTCCTCGCGAGCCAGCCTGGTGAGGCCGTGCCTGAGGAAGCTCCGTGTCGTCCGCCCCGCGAGGCTTGGCCCCTCGCGAGGGTCTTGTGTCTGTGTCGATGAAGATGGGCCGTGCTGGGCCCCCATTTGAGCCACGCCGCAGGCCGCTGGCAGCCAAGTCTGGGGACCCCCGTTCCCAGAACGTCGACAGTAGCCCCCAGGCCCAAGGCGCGCCCGGACTTGGCCGTGCAGGGAGGCTGAAGGGCAAGAGCGAAGCGCCGCGGACCCTAACAGCCTGCGGTCTTGGGCGCTGCGTGGCGGTTGATTGGACGTGGGCGGCACTATTCCCCCACGCCCCCTTATTTTGCGCCATGCTAGGCGGACTCGCAGTCATACATAGCCGCTCCCCTTTCTGTTGCTCGAACGCCCTCTGCCCTTCCTCCGCCCGAACTCCAGCTTCTGTTTTCAACCCAATCTCGAACCTTCCCCCCTTCTCATCGCCATGGCTCCGACGAAGAAGGGAAGAGGGAAGAAACCCGTGCCTCCGCCTTGCCCGCCTCCGTTGGCGGCCCCCGCCGAGGGTTTGGGCAAGGTCAGCTCGGCTCTGGCCACTACCTTCAACGAATGCGGGAGGACGACGGCCTGGCCCGCGTCCCACTTCTCCATCGATAGGATAGTCACCGAGGTCCCGTATTTTGCCGACGCCCTGTGGGCGGGTCTGGTTCCTCCCTTTTCTGATTTCTTCAATGCCGTGCTTTCCCACTATATGATCCACATGATGCATCTGGGTCCTGAATCCATCACCCTCCTTTCGGTCTTCGCCTTTGTTTGCGAGGCTATGATGGGCGTCCTTCCTTCGGTTGCCTTGTTGCGCCACTTCTTCTCGCTGCGCCTTGTCGACCCTACCCAATGTTGTGCATGCGTGAGCTTCGTTGCCGCGTCTGAGACAGCGGCCTCTGGGATTGACTTCAAGCTCCCTCTGCCCGCGGCTGGGTTCCGCGAGCGGTGGCTGTATGTGGATGCAGGGGTGCCCAGCCTCCTGCTATCGGAGCTAACTTCGCCTGCCGTCCCCAATTCGGGCCGGGGCCAGGAGACGCTTGAGAGCCCCCGGCTCGTCTTCGTCTCGCACCGCTTCGCGTTCTTGAGGTCGCTTGGCGTGACAGCGTCCAAGGTGGTGAAGGAGTTCCTTCTACGCCACGTTGCTCCTCTCCAACGCCACTCCCGTCGGATGTGGGCCTTCTGCGGGTGCGATGATCGTATGAGGCTCTAGGAAGAGGACCTGACGCCTGAAGTGCTGAGGACAGCGCTCTTAACCCTGACTGGGGACCCCAACCCTGGCAGCATCCAGCAGGGAGGGGCCTTGCTGTACCTCTGCCAGAGCAGGGGCGATTTTGTGAATCAGATGCCTATCTTTGATGAGTGGGGGCCGCACCCCGCCGGCCTCCAGGGGCCTCGCGATAACCCAGTGATGGTGACTGCCCTTCCAGTCGGCCAAGGCGACTCTTCCTCAAATGGCGGAGCAGGGAGGCATGAGGCGCCAGAGGCCGAGGGGGCTCCCGGCGGGGCGACAACGCCGGGCGATGCTCATGTGGGAGCAGCTCTTGGGGCCCGTGCCGCTGAGGCTGAGGGTGACAAGCAGCTGCCCTCAGCGCCTGTGACTGAGGCCCCTGAGGGTCCAGCTGCTTCTCCTGGCGAGGCGATTGGCAGTGCGCATCAGGCAGGCGCCCCTGACGCAGATCGCCTTGACGCTCCGTCTTTGTCGCTGGTTGATCCCTGTGCTCAACTCTTGGGCCGCTTCCACGTGGACTTTGAGGCCCTCCGGAAGAGAAGGTAGGCCCTGGGCGACGATTACCCTTGTCGCCTGCTGAAGCATAGGAAGTACTTCACCACTGATGAGTAAGCCTTCTCCTTTCCCGGCTCCCGATCCTTCTGTTGCTTTTACTGATCCTTGCTTCACAGGCCCCTTCCTGCCGAGCTCGCGGAGACGGCTGAGGTGCCGTCCCCCTTGGCTTCGCCCCCTCCACCGTCCTCAAGCGCTCCGAGCAGCAGAGCCCTTGTGGTGAGGGCGATCAGAGAGGCGAACTGTCCCGAGGCGCATCGTGGCCCTGCGCACCTCGCGATCCTCCTTCGCGGGCCTTCTCGTGGCATAGCCAGACTGCCGTGGGCTTCTCTCCTGGTCGTGGACTGCGATTGGCTGAGGCGCTCCCTGTGCTCCTCATCTGGGGATGGGCTGGCTCCAGGCCGGGCTTCTGGCGTGACGTGCCCGGCCGTCGCGAGGGTGCCAGCCCCCAGCCCCCTGCCCGGAGGGGGAGTGCTGATTCGTGGCCCCCGGCGCTTGCTCGGGGCAGATCATGGAGTGGAAGACATGCTCGAGCGCGCCCGGGAGCGTCGCGCTCTTCGCGAAGGATTCCTTCGAAGGGCGGCTAACACAGTGAGCCTGCTTGGTGAGGAGCTTGCTGATGAAGACGCGTGCCTTGAGGCCGAGGGCCTGCGCCTGGCTACAGAGAGGCACGAGCTGGAGGGCGCCATCGCCCTTGCACGCCGTCAGCGCGATCTTGACGATGCAGAGGCCAAGGCGTCGCTGGTGGCCTCTCGGGAGGCCCGATCTCGGGCCGCTGAGGAGGCCCGGGAAGCCGACCGGTGGCGAGAGGCGGCGGAGGAGCGGGCTCGGGAGCTCCTGGCCTGGTGCTACTCACTGGAGGAGCAAGTGGAGCTGCGCGAGGCAGCCCTCGCGTCGATGAAGGTGGCCTCTGGTGACCCGGCAGAGCTCCAGAAGCGCGAGGAGGCGCTGACGCTGGAAGCCGCCGAACGTACCCGCGAGTACGAGCGTCTGGAGACGAGGGAGCGCTTGGTGACGCAGGCGGAGGATGATGTCGCTGCACAGGAAGCCCGTGTCCTGGAGGAGGTCGGACGTCGGGTGGCGATGGCGCGTTTGAACCCCAAGCACGAGTTCGAGGAGAAGCTGGGGTTGATCCGGGCCGAGGCTGAAGGCAGGACTGCCACCTTGAGGGCCAAGATGGAGGAGGCGACGCGGCGGGCCGATGCTTTCTGGGCCGCCCTTGAGTTGGCGCAAGGTGAGCTAACCACCTCCCAGGCCGAGGTGCTCCTTCTTCGCGAGCGGGTGGAGGAGGCTGAGGTCGTCATGCGCCAGAATGCGGACGAGATACGTCAGCGGCGGATCCTGGAGCATGAGCACGGCCCCATGCTCACCATGCTCCGGGAGAGAGCCAACACAGCCTTGGGCAACATCTGCGAGGCGGCTGTTGGCGAGCCGCACGCAGCCAACTATGCCGGCAATCTTCAGTTCTTCACCGACGTGGTGACGCAGCTGGAGGCGCGGTCGGTCAGGGCTGACAGGTTGGTGGAGGAGAGGAGCCGCGCCCTACTCGGGCGCGCCTTTTCTCGCGTCTTCAGCCATCTCCGAAACATGGATCCCCACTTCGATTTCGACGCCACCATCGCCCCAGTCCCCCAGGCCGTCCGAGACGACCTGGCGCACTGGGTGGAAGACAATGTGGATGCTCTTATCAGGGCCTTCGCTTCAGACAACGACGGCGTGATCGTGGCTGCCAGTGAGGGCGGCGTGGTGAACGGCCCTGACGCCGCTGGCGGCGACGCGGACAGCGATGGCGAGTTCAGCGACACAAGCAACGGCTTGGGTGGTGCTCCTGAGGATGCATTGGGGGATTTATCCGACTGATTGTGCATCGTTCTTGCTTCCTTTACCCTGCATGAATAGAACTCAGGTTTTGGCCTGATGGCTGTGAGAGCATTTTGGAGGGGGAGCCCCTCATGTAAAACTTGTGTTCATCGTATTAGTAGACGCTACATTGCCCATGCGCCCGCGCCAAGTGGTTGGCTTAAGCGACGCGCTGGTCGGCTAGTTTACCTTTGTCCCGTGCTGGCCCTGAGGTAGCCTGTGGGAGGCTGCAGTGTCCCGAGTGCTCCCTGATTGAATCCGTAGGACCTGCAGTAAAACACCCTCTTGAGAGGACGCGGCGGCGGCAGTCTGGGCTGCGCGCAAGCTAGGCCTGACCCGGCTCGCGAGGGGCTCACGAGGGGAGGCAGCTGAGGCGAAGTGGTAACCAAAACGCAAGGAATTGCTCGAGTGAGACTAAGCACCCCTTCCCCGAACACACGCAAATCTCAAATTCGAATCCAACTTGAATCCAGCGGGGGAAAGTGACAACCAAAGGGAAAAGCAACGAAAGCAGACAAAAGGCCGCGTCCGGCACCTAATCTAGTCTTGGACGTCTTCTCACCAGCGCGAAGCTAAGTGCTGCCACTGGGCGTGGGAGGGAGCCCCATGGCCTGAGGCCGGCACCCCTGAGACTCCGGGGCGTGTATAGCCCCACTCATTATTACGTGAGAGTGTCACAGGGCGGCGAGCTTCACAGGCACTGGTCCTTCTTCATAGGAACCGGCCTTGCTTCATATCGCCAGACGAGGGCCCCGCCTTGCGCCACACTCTAGTGCCATCAACGACGACCGGAAACCAGGACGCCGCCGATGGGGTAGAGCGGTCGCCAGCGGTTCCCCCGACGACCACGGGTCCTCCGCTAGGGGCAGGCCCTGAGGCACCTCCCCAGCAGAGGGCCTACCTCCTGAGAACACCTTGCTCCGAATGCCGCGGTGGTGATGTCGGATCTCGGCCCCTCTCCTACAGCCCCCTGCACCCTCGTCCTGAGGGGTAGGAGACTGTGGGAGCGGGGCTGCTGCTCGCTGTGGTGACCTGCACCTCCTGCGATCCATGATTAGCCTATGCTTGCTCTTGAGGAATTAGCGGTACCCGATAATCGTTGCCTCCAGCGTGGCCAGTGGGACCATCCCGGGGCTCCTGGAAGGGCTCAGCTTCTGGCGCCTCGTCCCCCCAGCTCGGGCTGAGGAGCGAGCCTTGTTCGCCTTGGTAAGGGTGTCCTTGGTCCATCATGAGGGGCACATATTCTTCCGGCGCCGTCATCCCGAAGGCCATGCCATAGTGCTCCGCGTGCCATGCAGCTCTGCTTGACGCGCCCACCGTGGGGTGGTAGCGCGGCTGTCCACCGGGGCCGCGGGTCGCATCGAGTCCTTCTTCTTCACGGACCAGGAGCGGGGGTAGCGCCGTCGCCGGTCCGGTGCCGACAGCTTCGCTGGCGTTGGAGTTGCCTTGGAGCCTGCGGGCACGCGCGGAGCCTTCGCGCGGGCCGCCCTGGGCTTGAGATGGGAGCTGGGAGCAGAAGGGGTGAGCCCCCGAGGCGGCGAAGCCCAGGATCTTTGCCACCCGCTCCAGCAGCACGTCACGGCCGCCCTCCAGCAGCCTGCACTGCGGCAGCTCTCGGGCCACCGTGAGCGCGGCCCTCGAGTTCGCCTGTTCCCGGCGGGTGTACGGTGTCATGGTCGCAGCGTGATTGGAGGCCCTTGCTGCCGACCGCGCTTGCCGCGGTGTGAGATCTGTCGAAGCCCGTCCGCGTTGCCCGTGGCCCGCAGCGCCCTGCGGACCGCGAGCTGCCTGGGGCACGGGGTCGCCCGAGGCGAGCGGCTCTGCACGGGTGGGCCATGCCGCCCATGGATCTGGGTTGCCCGCCTGGTCGCCGAACATGGTGATGACGACGCGACGGACCACGAAGTGGTAGAAGGTGGATTCCGGTGCACACCTACCTGGCGTGCCAAATGTCGGATTTCGGGTTCCGGCAGACCCTTGAGTTTCGAACACTGGGGTGCGCACGGAGATTTCGCCTCCTACCTACCTACACTCCTCCGCCTCACTAAGATCTAAGCTAAGAAAAGAGCAACACAAGAGACGCAGGGTTTATACTGGTTCGGGCCACCGTTGTGGTGTAATACCCTACTCCAGTGTGTGGTGTGGTGGATTGCCTCTTGGGCTGATGATGATGATGAACAATACAAGGAAGAACAGCCTCCCGAGGGTCTGTTCTTTGCTGGGGGGGACGGACTGCTAGGAGGAGTTCAGTCACCCTTCTCTCTCTCTGGTTTCGATCCGATCCTTGATCCTAGATCTCTGTCTCTAACCTTCCTTTTACCTCGAACCCAAACCCCGATCCTTGTGGGTGGCTGGTCCTATTTATAGGCAATGGCCCTGGGCCTCTTCCCAAATATTGAGCGGGAAGGGCGCCAACAATTGGCCATTTTGAAGGGGAACATCTAGTACACTTATCCTGACTAAAGTTGGTCCTCGCCTGCACAAAGCTCTGGTGGTGACGCCGTCTTGGGCTCCACGATGACCTCCTTCTTGCAGTCCTCCTGGTCTTGGTCTTGTTGCACCGAAACGGCAACCTTTGCCCAATGCCTCGGTACTCCGCGACTGCGCTTGCCCCCTTTGCACCAAAGGGGAAAGGAGGACACTGCGCGGGCTGGCACCCGCCTGGCGCCCTTGGTCGTCATGGCTTGCATCACGGGGACCTCGTGAGGTACCCCGCCTTGATCTCTCTGCCTCCTCGCGAGCCAGCCTGGTGAGGCCGTGCCTGAGGAAGCTCCGTGTCGTCCGCCCCTCGAGGCTTGGCCCCTCGCGGGGGTCTTGGGTCTGTGTCGATGAAGATGGGCCGTGCTGGGGCCCCCTTTGAGCCACGCCGCAGGCCGTAGGCAGGCAAGTCTGGGGACCCCCGTTCCCAGAACGCCGACACCCGAGTGAGAGGCTTGCTCATCACTCGGTAGGATTTTAAAACTTAGGCAAGTACTGGACTGCAGCTAAGCCCCCGAGTGAGAGGCTTGCTCATCACTCGGTAGGATTTTTAAAACTTAGGCGAGTACTGGACTGCAGCTAAGCCCCCGAGTGAGAGGCTTGCTCATCACTCGGTAGGATTTTTAAAACTTAGGCGAGTGCTGGACTGCAGCTAAGCCCACGAGTGAGAGGCTTGCTCATCACTCGGTAGGATTTTTGAAACTTAGGCGAGTACTGGACTGCAGGTAAGCCCCCGAGTGAGAGGCTTGCTCATCACTCGGTAGGATTTTTTAAACTTAGGCGAAACGGATTCGCAGCTAAGCCCCCGAGTGAGAGGCTTGTTCATCACTCAGTAGGATTCTTTAAACTTAGGCGAAACGGATTCATAGCTAAGCCACCCACTAGGGGATTTCAGAAACAAACGTAAACAATCGACAATCTTTTTAGAAGACTGTAAAACTCTTGTCTTTGATAAACAAACTATAAAGGTGCTTCTTATTACATCTCAATAGACTGAGTGCTTAAGTATAAAAGGGGCGGAGCAGCTCCACATTCCTGGCGCGCGGCTTGTCTTTCTTGTGCTCGACGTTGTAGAGGTGGTACGCTCCATTGTGGAGCACTCTGGTGACCATGAAGGGGTCTTCCCAAGAGGGAGCAAGCTTGTGTGGTTTCTGCTGATCCACTCGGAGAACTAAGTCTCCCTCTTGAAATGCTCGACCCCTCACGTTTCTGGCATGGAATCGACGCAGGTCTTGCTGATAGATGGTTGATCGGATCAAGTCCATCTCTCTTTCTTCTTCCAGGAGGTCAACTGCATCCTGCCTTGCTTGTTCTGCTTCTTCCTCTGTGAAAAGCTCAACTCGGGGTGTATTGTGGAGCATGTCACTCGGAAGTACAGCTTCGGCTCCATAAACCAAGAAAATGGGGGTTTGCCAGTCGACCGATTGGGAGTTGTCCTCAATCCCCATAATACTGATGGAAGTTCATCGACCTAGGCTCCTGATGCGTGTTTGAGGTCACGCATCAGTCGGGGTTTTAGTCCTTTGAGAATCAATCCATTTGCTCTTTCAGCTTGCCCATTCGACTGGGGATGGGCGACTGAGGCATAGTCGACTCGAGTACCTTGTGAAGCACAGAAAGTCCTGAACTCATCAGAATCGAAGTTTGATCCGCTATCAATGATGATGCTGTGTGGAACACCATATCTGAATGTTATCTCTCTGATGAAGCTGACAGCAGTACTGGCATCAAGGTTCTTGATAGGCTTGGCTTCAATCCACTTGGTGAACTTGTCGACTGCTACAAGCACATGAGTGAATCCACTCCTTCCAGTCCTCAAAGGTCCAACCATATCCAACCCCCAAATAGCAAAAGGCCAGACAAGTGGAATGGTCTTCAGGGCTGACGCAGGCTTGTGAGACATGTTGGAGTAAAACTGGCAACCTTCACATTTGTCGACTATTTCTTGTGCCATCTCATTTGCCCCAGGCCAGTAAAATCCCGCTCGGTATGCTTTGGCCAAAATGGTCCGAGAGGATGCATGGTGACCACAGGTCCCCGAGTGGATATCATTGAGGATCACTCGACCTTCTTCAGGTGTTATGCATTTCTGGCAAACTCCAGTCACACTTTCTCTGAACAACTATCCTTTTATCACAGTAAAGGCCTTAGATCGACGGACGATCTGTCGAGCCTCTTCTTCATCTTCTGGAAGTTCCCTTCTAAGAATGTATGCGATATATGGTACTGTCTAATCGGGGGTGATGGCCAAAACTTCCATGATCAAGTCGACCATGGCTGGAATCTCGATTTCAGTTGGATCGGTGGCACTCTTCGGCTGTGGGGGCTCTTCAGTGAAGGGATATTCTTGAACTAAAGGTGTATGAATATGCTCCATGAACACATTACTGGGAATGGCTTCTCTCTTGGAGCCTATCTTTGCTAGATCATCGGCTGCTTGATTTTTCAGTCGAGGGATGTGATGGAGCTCTAACATCTCAAACCTCTTTTCTAACTTTCTTACTGCATTGCAATAACCAATCATGGCTGGGCTTCTAACGTCCCACTCCTTCATCACCTGATTGACCACCAAATCCGAGTCGCTATAGACCATGAGGCGATGGACGCCGAGTGAAATGGCTATACGCAACCCATACAGAAGTGCCTCGTATTCAACCTCATTGTTGGAGGAGTCAAAGTGAATCTGGAGAACATAACTGAGTTTGTCACCACGGGGGGAGACCAACACCACTCCAGCACCGGAACCATTCAGCATCTTGGACCCATCGAAGAACATGGTCCAATGCTCCGAGTGAATTTGGGCCGGAAGTTGCTATTCGATCCACTCGGCGAGGAAATCAGCTATTGCTTGGGACTTAATAGCCTTCTTTGCTTCAAACTTGATATCCAGGGGAAGGAGTTCAATTGCCCACTTTGCCACTCGACCAGTTCCATCTCTGTTGTTCAAAATATCTGATAATGGAGTGTCACTAACGACTGTAACGGAATGATCAGAGAAATAGTGTGCAACCTTCTTTGTGGTCATGTAAATTCCATAAACAAGCTTTTCATAATGGGGATATCTTTGCTTTGATGGAGTCAGAACTTCATAAACGTAATATACTGGGCGCTGAACTTTATAAGTTTTTCCTTCTTCTTCCCGCTCGACCATGAGTACTGTACTGACAACTTGTCCAGTGGCTGCAATGTAAAGCAGTAAAGGCTCTTTGCTGATTGGTGCAGCAAGCACCGGCTGGGTGGAAAGCATGGCTTTGAGCTCTACAAACGCTGCATCAGCTTCGGGAGTGCACTCGAACTTATCAGACTTCTTCATCAGTCGGTAAAGAGGCAGTGCCTTTTCACGGAGACGAGAAATGAATCGACTCAAGACGGCCAAACAACCAGTAAGCTTCTGGACATCGTGCACACGCATAGGGCGTTTCATTCGAAGAATGGCACCAACTTTCTCTGGGTTAGCGTCGATCCCTCGTTCAGAAACGAGGAAACCGAGTAACTTTCCACCAGGAACTCCGAATGTGCACTTTGATGGATTAAGCTTGATATCATACCTTCTAAGGTTGGCAAAGGTTTCGGCAAGGTCAGCCAACAGGTCGGAACCTTGACATGACTTGACTACAATGTCATCCATGTATGCTTCCACATTCCGACTGATTTGAGTGAGTAGACACTTCTGGATCATCCTCATGAATGTATCTCTGGTGTTCTTCAGGACGAATGGCATAGTGTCATAATAGAAACATCCGAATGGAGTGATGAAAGCCGTTTTTATCTCATCGGGTCCGTACAGTCGGATCTGATGGTACCCGGAATAGGTGTCCAAGAAGGACAAACGCTCACACCCTGCAGTTGAGTCGACAATTTGGTCGATGCGGGGAAGATGAAAATGATCTTTCAGGCAGGCCCGATTGATATGCTTGAAGTCAATGCACATGCGAAGTGAATCATCCTTCTTGGGGACCATGACAACATTGGCGAGCCACTCGAAGTGGTAAATCTCTCAGATGAACTCAGCTGCCAGGAGTCAAGATGGCAACGGGGACGAAACCCATCGGGTTTTGCCTTCCCAAACCCATCCCCATGAGAAAATCATAAACCCGTCCCCGTCCCCATCACCATGCGCGGGGCTAGTTTTCCGCCCGTCCCCTAAACCCATCGGGTTTCGGGGAACCCACTGGGAACCCACTAGAAAATCAAAATATTTAAATAAACATAGTGGCGACAAAGAACAACATTTCAGCAGCAAAACAAGCACATTTCAGCAGCATAACTTGAGAAAATTTCAATAAAAAACAATAGTAGATGGTTCAACATCTATATAGAGTGTATTTCAGCAGCATGATACCACATTTCAGCAACAAAGATGATCAGATTTCAGCCATACATGGTATTCTGAGGGAGAGAGAGAGAGTTGAGGGCTCGAGCGAGGGGGAAAGAGCGAGCGATACTGGCCAGCCGCGAGGGGTTGGTTTGGCCTCGACGCTGGGTGTGTGTGTGGGGGGGGCTCGGTCGCTCAGGCTCAGTCGCATGGGGTTGGGCCGGATCAGTGCTTGGGTAAAAAAATGTAATTTCACGGGTATTGCCGGGTTTCGGGTTCGGGGACTACCGAGACGGGTGTAAACCCACGAAACGTGTCGGATTGTATAATGTGCCCAACAATAGCCCCGCGGGGATGAAAAGATGCTTATCCCCGTCCCCTAATAGGGTAAAAACCCATGGGGATGCGGGTTTCGGGGCCCCATTGCCATCTTAAGCCAGGAGCCGAGCTACTTCCTCGCCAATTGCTTTTCTCTTCTGGACGGCGGACCGTCGGAGATGTTCCTTGACTGGTTTTACTTTTGGGTCGACTCGCAAATGATGCTCAGCTAGTCCCCTGGGTACACCCGGCATGTCAGAAGGTTTCCATGCAAAGATGTCCCAGTTCTCACAGAGGAACTGGGTGAGCGCTTCTTCCTATTTGCTGTCGAGTGTTGACAAGATATGGGTCGGAGCAGCATTGGGATCGGTCGGGTGAATATGAATCGGCTTCGTTTCCCCTGACGACTGACAGAGTCTGTGGCAGGCTTCTTGGCTCGCAGCAAATCACTCGGGTCTGCATTTTTCTGATACTCTTGCAGTTCCACTACTGCCACCTGTGCATCGGCAATTTTTGAGCCCTTATGGAAGCACTCTTCTGCCTTCTGCCAATTGGCAGTGACAGTGATTACTCCTCTGGGGCCAGGCATCTTCAATTTGAGATACAAGTAACATGGCCGAGCCATAAAACGTGCATAAGCGGGTCTCCCCAGAATGGCATGGTAAGCACTCTTGAAATCCACTACCTCAAACATCAACTTTTCCTTGCGGTAATTCTTGGAATCACCGAAAACCACATCAAGGGCGATCTAGCCGAGTGACTGAGTCTTCTTGCCAGGTATAACACCATGGAAACTCAGGTTGCTTTCACTAAGCTTGGGCATCGGAATGCCCATTCCCTTCAAGGTTTCAGCATAAAGGATATTCAAGCCACTGCCACCATCCATCAGCACTTTAGTCAGTCGAGTGCCTTCGACTACTGGGTCGACCACTAGTGCTTGCCTCCCAGGCGTGGCTATATGCGCTGGGTGGTCCGATTGGTTGAACGTGATGGCAGTCTGGGACCACTTCAAGTAACTGGGTGTTGCTGGAGCAACCATGTTCACCTCCCCGTTAATAACCTTCAATCGACTTTTGCTTTCAACATCAGCAAAAATCATGAGCGTGGAATTGACATTGGGAAAACCATCATCTTCTTCTTCTCTATCCTCACCTCTCTCCGACTCCTTTTCCTTCTCTTTGGGTTGTTTCTCTCGGAACTACTGGATCAGGAGACGACACTGTCGAGTGGTGTGTTTAGGGTAAATGAGATTCCCCTCTTCATCTTTTTTGGTATGAATATGGCAGGGTAAATCCAACACATCATTCCCATCTTGATCTTTAACCTTCTTGGGAGTCCAGGGCCCTTTGGGTTTTCCCTTGAATTTCCCTTGAGCAACAACTAAAGCTTCACCATGAGCAACTG
Source organism: Triticum urartu (assembly GCF_003073215.2). Lineage (NCBI taxonomy): Eukaryota > Viridiplantae > Streptophyta > Magnoliopsida > Poales > Poaceae > Triticum > Triticum urartu. The sequence goes on along the minus strand of NC_053023.1, from coordinate 463,690,671 downwards.
GTTCGGCCTTTCGCTTCTGTTTCCGTCTGGAATTCCCTCCTCCGGTTTCTTGGGCGACTGTTTTATGTTTGCCACTCCGGAGTCGGTCTTCCTCTTCACCATTGGCATATTTGGTGGCAATCTCCATCATCCGAGTCAGAGTCATATCTCCTGTCCGACCAAATTTCAGATTCAACTCCTGATACTTGACGCCTTCCTTGAAGGCACAAATTGCTTGGTGATCTGACACATTCTTCACTGTATGGTGTAACGTGATCCATCTCTGGATATAATCCCTCAAGGTTTCATTCAGTTTCTGAACACAACACTGCAATTCTGTCAACCCCGCCAGCCTTTTGCAAGTGCCTTCAAAGGTTCTAACAAATACTCGAGCAAGTTCCTCCCAACTATATATGCTTCTAGGAGCCAACTGATTCAACCACGCTCTGGCTGAGCCCTCCAACATCAAGGGGAGGTGCTTCATGGCCACATCGTCATTGCCACCACCAATCTGCACAGCCACTCGGTAATCCTCAAGCCAAGTGTCTAGCTTGGACTCGCCGGTGAACTTGCTGACTCCAGTCGCCAACCTGAAGTTGGGAGGAATCACTGCTGCTCTGATGGCTCTGCTGAAACACTCGGGTCCTGAAACATATACCCTGCTTCCAGTCGGACGATCTCTATCATGGCCTTCTCTGTGAGCTCTGTTCCTATCAACCAGACCTTGAACGAGGATAGACCTTCCATCAAAGCCTGGCTCTCTAGGGTCGACTAGAATTCTTTGTTCGCCGTTGTGGGGGAGCCTGTCATCTTGCCACCGAGGCACGTACGACCCACTCCTCGGAGGAGGCGTGGGCACTCGATGACGGTCATCGTGGTCGAGTCGATGATCATACTGCTCACGGTTCCTGTACTGATCTTGCTGGTACCCATGTCCCTCACGTCGCGGAGGCGATCTTGGGCTGTGAGCAGATTGGACAGTATCCGCCACCACATACCTGCTATGAATCCTATTCCGCGACTGATATACTTTTGTATTCTGCTCCCCCGCTGCCCGGAGTAAAGCCCGGATATGCATCAAACCTCGGCCAGCTTCTGACTGGGAAGGTTGAATTGACTCTGCTATTCGAGTGGCAGCTGTGAGATTCTGGATCGAAGTTCGGTATATCTAAGTCAGAGGCGGAAAAATTTGTCGTCGACTGGACTCAGGAATCCTCTACTGAGGACGCTCGTCGAGTGGGCTCAGCCAAGTTGGCCAGGCGCGCCTCCTCCAAGGCCTGGGCCTCGGGGGTTTCTCCAACAATAGGAGTGTGAAGTGCATCCATATTGCGGCGACAAAGATCTTCCCTCCGCTGCGAAGAGAGGGGTTCGGGGCGGTACTCCTCATGGACATGTGATGGATCGCCGACGCCATCGCCACCGTCTTCACGGGTGAAGCCAGGAGAACTGCGTGGTCCATTGACCATCAAGACTTCCGCCGCGGGGTCGCTGCTGTCGCACTCGGATGCCGTCTCGACGGAGCCAGTCGAACAGGCCATAGAGAGTTTCGCTGGGCTCGATTGTCGTGATTTGTGGGGTGGACGATTGGCGGTCCACCGCATGCCGCACCCACCGCTGAAGCCGCGACCGATCGGATCGCTGGTGCCGGCGAACAACGGGAAGCGAGGATGCCATAGGAGCCAACCGATACTGAGTCGACGGCTGTCGAAGAAGGACACTATGGACACAGGCGCAGAAGTGCGTCGCCCCCCGGACGGGGAGCGCCTCGATGTCGAGTGGAGCCTCGTGGAGCCAAGCGGAGTCGTCGGTGATGAAGATGAGTGCGCCGAGACAGATCTCACGGCCTTCAGCCAATCCTCTGCCGGAAACCATGATGATGGGAATCGGAAGAATCGCAACTTCTCCAATAAACTGCTAAGACACCTCCCCCACGGTGGGCGCCAACTATCGTGGATCTAAGACTGACAGTAGAATGGGGGTAGGTATGAGGAGGCAAGATCCTAGCTATGGAGTAGTTGTACACACGAGTTTTACGAGTTCAGGCCCTTCTCGGAAGAAGTAACAGCCCTACGTATTGGTGCCCTGAGGCGGTCGACTGGATTATATGTGTGTGTGTGAGTTTACAAAAGATGTGAACCCTTGTGCCTGTGGAGGGGGGTGGCTTATATAGAGTGCGCCAGGACCCCAGCCAGCCCATGTTACAAAGGGTTTAAGGTACATTAAAGGGGAGACGTTACTGGTAATGCTAGAAAATAAAGAGACATAATGACCATTAAAGCTATGAGGTGATGTCCGACCGTTGTAGTTCGGAGTGACTTTAGACCTTCTGGTGGTCGAGTGACAGTCTCCGCGGTCGAGTGACTTCAAGTCTTCTGAGTGGAAGTCCTCACGGTCGAGTGGATGATGACTCCTCTTTGAATGCTTCTAGTTTTAGGGCGATGTCCTAAGAGAGGGTGTCTAGGTCAGGCCTATGACCCTAACCTAGGTACATATCTTCATCACCCGGCTTGTTCATTGGAGAAGATTGGGAAGAAGGGACGCTAGGAGTCGAAGCCTTCCAGGAGCTGCCGGGGAACCACCACGACCGCGTGAGCGACGACCACTACAGGGTACCCCTAATCCCTCAAGAGCATGCTTACGCTAACCATGAGTCGCAGGAGGAGCAGGTCACCGCAGCGGTAGGCGGCCCCAGCTCGACTGCCCCTAGCAGCGGGAGGATCGCGTTGGGGGCTGCAGAAGAGGGGTCGGGAGCCAGGCCCCTCCCCAAGGCGCGCCAAACCAGGGGACACCCAGAGGTAGGCCCTCTTTCGGGGAGGCTTCGACGACCCTTCCCCCGGCAGAGGACCCGTGGTCGCCGAGGGAACCGCTGGCGTCCCCTTTCCCTCTTTTGTGTCGTCCTGGTGACCGGTCGGCTCAAAGGAGGTCAAGGGTGGCGCAAGGCGGGGCCCTCGTCTGGCGATATGAAGCAAGGCCGGTACCTGTGAAGAAGGCCTAGTGCCTGTGAAGCTCGCCGCCCGTGACACTCTCACGTAATAATGAGTTGGGGCTGTACACGCCCCGGAGTCTCAGGAGCGCCGGCCTCAGGCCCTGGGGCTCCCTCCCATGCCTAGTGGCAGCACTTAGCTCCGCGCTGGTGAGAAGATTTGAAGACCTTAAGACTAGAATAGGTGCCAGACACGACCTTTTGCTTTGGATCTCTCTTTCTGTGGCTTTGCTTTCTGGATCTGGATTTAAGTTGAAGCTGAATTTTTATCGATGCGCGCGGGGGGTGCCTTTTCTCGTTCGAGCCATTTCTCGCCTTCTAGATCTCGTTTGGTTTGGGACTCATGTCCATCGCTGCTCCCTCACAAGCTCCTCGCGAGCTGGATTGTGCGGAGCGCACGCTCGTCAAGCATGCGCCAGCACTGCGGCTGGTGCTCACCTCTTATGGGCCCCCCTCAAACGGGGCGATAAGCTCCGCAGGATTCTCAGAAATTCGTTGCTACACGACCCAGCCCGAAGCTGGCATTGACTAAGGTAAACCACGATGGAAAAGTCTCCCCTGGCTCCACGAGTTCACGAGGGCACATACCCACATCGCATAGGGAAGTAAAAACTACAATTTGCTTACATGAGGGGCTCCCCCTCTCAAAATGCTCTTACAAGTCTTCCAAGGGCCATGCCCGAGTTTTCCATGCAGGATGAAACGACAGGAGAACATGGGATCAGCCCGAAACATCACTCGCTACATCACCCGTGGACGCGTCGCTCGCGTCGTCGTCGTCTTCGTTGATGTCGCCGCCGCCGTCGGCGATGCCCCCATCGCCATCGTCAACCACGTCGCCTTCGTCTGCGACGACTACCACTGCTTCATCCTCCGAGGTGAAGGCCCTGGCCAACGTGTCCACATGGTCCTCTACCCAACGCGCCAGGTCGCCCCAGACGGCCGTGGGTACGGGGGCAATGGCGGCGTCGAAGTCAAAGTTGGGGTTGGCATTCAGAAGGTGGCTAAAGACACGAGAGAAAGCGCCCTCAAGTAGACCACGACCCCTTTCCTCCACAAGCTGGCGAGCCCTGGCAGATCGAGCCTCCAGGCGCGTCACCACCTCGGTAAAGAAGGTCAGGTGGCTGGCATAGTCATTCGAGTGAGGGGCCGGAGCATTCTCGTCGCAGATATAACCCAAGGCGGTGTGGGCCCTGTTCCGGAGGCCTTGAAGCATAGGAGCATGCTCGCGCTCCAGCGTCCGGTGCAGGAGCACTTCCTCCCTGTTTCGCCGAGCGACGGCCTCGGGCGTCATCAACTCGTTTCCGGAGGGAAAGCATCTCGGCGCGGGCGGAGGACAAGTCCGCCTATGCCGTAACCAGGGCGGCGGCTGTGGCCTCTGCATGCCTCTCGGCCTCATCCAACCTAGGCCTAAGGGCGGAGGCCTTGCCCGCATCATCCCGACCTGCGAGCTTCGGCTTCAAGTCGTACCTGCCCTCCAGATCTGCGCAAACCTCAGCCACCCGGCGATTGATCTCCTCCTCGACACAGGCCTCGCGGGCCCTGGCGTCGTCTTTTGCTTGAGCAACTTGATGCTCCCCCGTCTCCAGTTGCTCGAGCTCGAGGCTGCGCTCCACGGCTTCCAGGGCCAACGCCTCCTCGCACTTCTGGACCTCCCCTTCCTCCGCGGGCGTCCCCGCAGCGATGCAAGAGTGGCCCCGCGCACCTCCACCTGCTGCTCAAGGGACGCGCTCCAGGCCTGGAGCCCCCACGCGCGCTCCTCCGCAGCCTCACGACGGCGATCGGCCTCGCGAGCCTCTTCCAAGGCTCGCGAGCGGGCTTCATGGGCGATCTTGTGGGACGCCTCGGCCTTCGCTTTCTCGAGGTCGCGCTGATAGCGACCGAGGTTGATCTACTAGCTCCTCGACCGCTCCTCCACCAGCCGAAGGCGTTCAGCCTCGAGGCACGAGTCAACACCAGCGAGCTCTTCACCGAATCGGCTCATCGCGCCCATCGCCTCCTGGAAGAGCTCATGACGAACTACGCTCCTCCCGCGCTTGAGCTCGAACGCTCAGCCCGCCTCGTCCTCCACCTCAGGGGCCACGGGCGAAGCATCAAGTGGCGCGCCACCTCCCGGCTGGGGGCTGGGAGCTGACGCTGTGCCTGACGTCAGCCTGCCCTCGCGAGGAGCTCGAGCTGATCGAGGCTCGCTGCTTGAAGAGGAACCAGAGATAGAAGTCAACCAGCTGCTGTCCATGAGCAAAGGATGAGCCCTGGGCACGCCCGCAAAGCTCCGCGCCAGACCATGGGGGAGGGGCGGCCAAGCCGAGGACTCAGCGCGCCATGAAGGCGGGGACGCTCCCCCAACCGACCCTGCGCCAGGGGCGGCAGGTAGGCCAGGAACGCTCAAGGCCGATGGGGGAGTTGATGAAGGAGGAGGCAGCCTCTCAGAAGACGCAACAGCTTCAACGGAAGGAGCCTTGAAGGACAGACGTCAGAATAAGAAGACCACATGCAAGAAGCCACGGCAATAAGATGCTTATGCATCAATGGCGATGTACTTCCATTGCTTCAACGGCCCGAAGATATTGCTGCCGCTGGGGGACCCCTTCATCTTGCGGAGCTCCTCGAAGTCCACACAAAGACAGCCGAAGCACTGGACGTGACGACTGGTGCACGACAGAGCCGAAGAAGAACTAAGAGGGATGGCTTCAGGGGAGCCCGGTCGTGGCGAACAGCCCGGCGCCTTCTCACTGCAACCTCCTAAGGCTCTTGGAGCTTCAGCCTCGGGAGCCACTTGCTGCATCTCCTCAGCAACCGACGCCTCAGGAGGAGGGTCGCAGGCCCCCGAGGACGACACCCTCGGATCACCACTCGGCATGTGCTCCTCAGCACTTGAGCCGCCGGCCCATGTCACAGCTCGCCCTCCTGCGCCGCCACCTGGGGCGAGCTCGGCACTGACGGCGAGGAAGGGAACCACGACGACGGGGTTCTCGCGGGGCCCCACCAAGCCGATTGGGCGCAGCCCCCACTCATCAAAGGAAGGCATGCTCGGGGCAAATGCGGCTTTGTTCTCGCAGTGGTACAATAGGCAGCTGTTCCTGGGCATCTGATCCGGTAGAGGGACACTCGATAGGACCGTGAGCACTATTTGCCATGCCGCAAGAGGAAGCCCCTTCTCCTGAGACCTCATGTTGTCCTGGCTGCGGAGCAAGTCCCACATCAGGCAGGAGTGGCGCTAAAGTGGAGCGACTCGACGCCTGACGAACTCCCTCACCACCGTGGGTGCAGTCATGCCAAGGTCCTTCAACCAACTCAACCTGGCCCAGACGGGGGCAAGGCGGGGGCTCGTGAGCTTCTGATGGCCCCAGACAGAGTTTGGAACAGCGGGCCCCGCCGGAACTTGGAGCAGAGGGTTGAGCACGCCGGCATCAACAAACACCCATCGTGTATGGAACTCGCTCGTGGATGAAGGAAGCCACGGCCTGTAAACCCACGTACCCCGAGCTCTGCTCGGGACCGGTGAGATGCAACGAGAAGAAGTGGCGGAGGAGTGCCACGGAAGGAGCGATGCCCACCATGGCCTCGCACAAGAAGGAAAAGACAGCAAGAAGGGTCACAGATTGAGGGTCGGGATGGAGCATGTGGATCTGATAATGCTCGAGCACCGTGTTGAAGAAGGCGGAGAAGGGAGGAATCAGGCCAGCCCAGAGGGCCTCAATGAAGATCGGAACCTCGGTGACTGCCCGAGCCATGCGAGAACGAGACGCGGGCCAAGCCACCGTCTCTCCCAACTTATTGAAACTGGAGGCAAGCATGGGGCGCACCTTGTCCATGCCCTCGTCGTTGTGCACCCGAGGCCGGCCGAGCCCCGGCCCGAAGGATGGGGGCGCAGTTGGCGGAGACAGAGGTCTCTTCCCCTTTTTGTCTTGTTTCGGCGCCATGGCGGTGAAGTAGGCGGAGCACAAGTCAGATTGGGAGGGCAGAGCATGGAGGCGTGGATCTGATAATGCTCGAGCACCGTGTTGAAGAAGGCGGAGAAGGGAGATTGGAAGAGCCAGGCGTGGCAAAGGAAGAATAATTGTGTAAGAGGCAGGGGCCGTATAGCCAGGCGGATTTGAAGGCAGCGTGGGGAAGCGGAGACGCCCACGTCCAATCAACCGCCATGCGTCAACCGAGGCCGCAGGCTTTTGGGGGCCCGCGGTGCTCCGTACTTGACCCTTGGCTTCGCCGTGAAGCCAAGCCCGAGCCACCTTGAGCTCGGGGGCTATTGTCGGCATTCTGGGAACGGGGGTCCCCAGACTTGCCTGCCTGCGGCCCGCTGCGTGGCTAAGCCAGCAGGCCGTACGACCCATCTTCATCAACAAGGCATCCAAGACCCTCGCGAGGGGCCAAGCCTCACCAGGCGGACGACACAAGACCTCCTCTGGAGTGGCCTAGTCTGGCAGGCTCACGAGGAGCGGAGATGTCAAGGCGAGGCAAACCTCATGAGGCTCTCATGACGTGAGCCATGACGATCGACCCCAGGCAGGCGCCAGGCGGGCGCTAACGCATGCAACGTCCTTGTTTCCTCTTTGGTGCTAAGGAGACTAGCGCAAGCGAGGAGTACTGAGGCATCAGACAAAGGTTGCCATTTTGGTGCAAAGAGACCAAGACCAGAAGGATGGCAAGACGGAGGTCATCGTGGAGCCCAAGACGGTGTCACCACCAAAGCCTTTGGCAGGTGAAGACCACTTTTGTTAGGATGGCTTGTACTAGCTGTCCCCCTTCAAATTAGCCCGCCGTTGTTGGCTTTCCCGCTCAATATTTGGGAAGAGGACCAGGGACCCTATAAATAGAGTTAGCCACCACCATAGGGTGGGGGACGAGAGAGAGAGAGAGAGAGAGAGAGAGGGGGGGGGAGAAAGAGGACCATTTTAGACCATCCAGAACCACACAAGTTAGTCAAGCACAAGAACACCTCAACCTCATGAGGTTGTTCTTCCCCTTGTATTGTTCATCATCAGCCCTGGAGGCAATCCACCACCACCACGCTGGAGTAGGGTATTACACCACAACGGTGGCCCGAACCAGTATAAATCTTGTGTCTTTCTGTGTTGGGAGTTCGTCGAGTTTGTCTGCGAGATCTTAGTGAGCTAGGGCGTAGATCGGTGGGAGGAAAAGACTTCGCGCGCACCCCAGTGTTCGAACCTTAAGGGTTTGACGGAACCCCACATCGGACAATGATAGTGTCATTGACACAGTTCTTCAATCACTGCCACCAAGCTACAAGAGCTTCGTGATGAGCTACAATATGCAAGGGATGGATAAGACGATTCCCGAGCTCTTCGCAATGCTAAAGGCTGCGGAGGTAGAAATCAAGAAGGAGCATCAAGTGTTGATGGTCAACAAGACCACCATTTTCAAGAAAAAAGGGTAAAGGGAACAAGGGGAACTTCAATAAGAACAGCAAGCCAGTTGCTGCTCATGTGAAGAAACCCAAGTCTGGACCTAAGCCTGAGACTGGGTGCTTCTACTGTAAAGGGACTGGTCACTGGAAGCGGAACTGCCCCAAGTATTTGGCAGAGAAGAAGGATGGAAAAGTGAAAGGTATATTTGATATACATGTTATTGATGTGTACCTTACTAACGCTCGCAGTACTGGCTGGGTATTTGATACTGGTTCGGTTGCTAACATTTGCAATTCGAAATAGGGGATACAGATTAAGCGAAGATTGGCTAAGGACTAGGTGACGATGCACGTGGGAAATGGTTCCAAAGTCGATGTGATCGCCGTCGGCATGCTACCTCTACATCTACCTTCAGGATTAGTTTTAGACCTAAATAATTGTTATTTGGTGCCAGCGTTGAGCATGAACATTATATCTGGATTTTGTTTGATGCGAGATGGTTATTCAATTAAATCAGAGAATAATGGTTGTTCTATTTATATGAGTAATATCTTTTATGGTCATCCACCCTTGATGAGTAGTCTATTTTTGCTAAATCTTGGTAGTAGTGATACACATGTTCATAATATTGAAGCCAAAAGATGCAGAGTTGATAATGATAGTGCAACTTATTTGTGGCACTGCCGTTTAGGTCATATTGGTGTAAAGTGTATGAAGAAACTCCATTCTGATGGACTTCTGGAACCACTTGATTGTGAATCACTTGTTACTTGCGAACCATGCCTCATGGGCAAGATGACTAAAACTCCGTTCTCCGGAACAATGGAGCGAGCAACGGAGTTATTGGAAATCGTACATACTGATGTATGTGGTCCAATGAACATTGAAGATCGCGGCGGATATCGTTATTTTCTCACCTTCACAGATGATTTGAGCAGATATGGGTATATCTACTTAATGAAACATAAGTCTGAAATATTTGAAAAGTTCAAAGAATTTCAGAGTGAAGTGGAAAATCATCGTAACAAGGAAATCAAATTTCTGTGATCTGATCGTGGAGGTGAATATTTGAGTTACGAGTTTGGTCTTCATTTGAAACAATGCGGAATAGTTTCACAACTCACGCCACCCAGAACACCACAGCGTAATGGTGTGTCCGAACGTCGTAATCGTACTTTACTAGATATGGTGCGATCTATGGTGTCTCTTACTGATTTACCGCTATCATTTTGGGGTTATGCTTTAGAGACAGTTTTATTCACGTTAAATAGGGCACCATCTAAATCCGTTGAGACGACACCTTATTAACTGTGGTTTGGCAAGAAACCCAAGTTGTCGTTTCTTAAAGTTTGGGACTGCGATGCTTATGTGAAAAGCTTCAACCTGATAAGCTCGAACCCAAATCGGAGAAATGTGTCTTCATAGGATACCCAAAGGAGACTGTTGGGTACACCTTCTATCACAGATCCGAAGGCAAGATATTCGTTGCTAAGAATGGATCCTTTCTGGAGAAGGAGTTTCTCTCGAAAGAAGTGAGTGGGGGTGAGGGAGTCCTGGATTAGGGGGTGTCCGGATGGCCGGACTATACCTTCAGCCGGACTCCTGGACTATGAAGATACAAGATTGAAGACTTCATCCTGTGTCCGGAAGGGACTTTCCTTGGCGTGGAAGGCAAGCTTGGCGATACGGATATGTAGATCTCCTACCATTGTAACCGACTTTGTGTAACCCTAACCCTCTCCGGTGTCTATATAAACCGGAGGGTTTTAGTCCGTAGGACAACATACAAAACAACAATCATACCATAAGCTAGCTTCTAGGGTTTAGCCTCTCCGATCTCGTGGTAGATCTACTCTTGTACTACCCATATCATCAATATTAATCAAGCAGGACGTAGGGTTTCACCTCCATCAAGAGGGCCCAAACCTGGGTAAAACTTCGTGTCCCTTTCCTCCTGTTACCATACGGCCTAGACGCATAGTTCGGGACCCCCGACCCGAGATCCGCCGGTTTTGACACCGACATTGGTGCTTTCATTGAGAGTTCCTCTGTGTCGTCATCGTCAGGCTTGATGGCTCCTACTATCATCGATAGCGATGCAGTCCAGGGTGAGACCTTCCTCCCTGGACAGATCTTCGTCTTCGACGGCTTCGCACTATGGGCCAATTCACTTGGCCATCTGGAGCAGATCAAAAGCTATGCCCCTGGTCATCAGGTCAGATTTGGAAGTTTAAACTACACAGCTGACATCCGCGGGGACTTGATCCTCAACGGATTCGAGCCACTGCCGAGCGCGCCGCACTGTCACAATGAGCATGATCTAGCTCTGCCGCCGAACAGCGCCCTGGAGGCCGCACCCGCAACGGCTTCGACCCTTAATTCGGAGCCGACTGCGCCGATCGAGGATGGGTGGTTGGACGCCGCCATGGGGGCTGCGATCCCAACGGCGATCGAGCCGAACACCAGCCCCGCACTCCACGAGACTCATGACTCCAAGGAGCCGGACTCCTCTCCGGACTCCGAACCCTCCGCGCCCCTGCCGATCGAATCCGATTGGGCGCCGATCATGGAGTTTACTGCCTCCGACATCTTTTAGCACTCGCCTTTCGGCAATATTCTGAAGACACTAAAGTCTCTCTGTTTATCAGGAGAGCACTGGCTGGACTATGGTCAGCAAGGTTGGGATACGGACGATGAAGAAATTCAAAGCCCACCCACCACCCACTTTGTAGCCACTGTCGACGATTTAACCGACATGCTCAACTTTGACTCCGAAGACATCGACGGTATGGACGCCGATGCAGGAGACGATGAAGAACCAGCGCCTATTGGTCCCTGGAAAGCCACCTCGTCATACGACATATACATGGTGGACACCCCAAAAGAAGGAGATGGCAATGGAACAGCGGAGGATGACCCCTCCAAGAAACAGCCTAAGCGCCGGCGTCAGCGGCGCCGCTCAAAATCCCGCCAAAGCAAATACGGTGATTCCAGCACGGGAGATAATAATACTCTGGAGAGTGCCGAAGAAAACCCCCTCCAGCAAGATTCAGCATAGGAGGATGGAGATGCCAACCCTCATAAGAGAGCGGCAGACAGAGAGGTCGAGGACGATAATTATATGCCTCCCTCCGAAGATGAGGCAAGCCTCGATGACGACGAATTCGTCGTGCCAAAGGATCCCGTCGAGCAAGAGCGTTTTCAACGCAGGCTTACGGCCACGGCAAGAAGCCTCAAGAAAAAATAGCAACAGCTTAGAGCTGATCATGATTTGCTAGTCGACAGATGGACTGAAGTCCTTGCGGCCGAAGAGCATAAACTCGAACGCCCCTCCAAGAGCTACCCAAAGCGCAGGTTGCTACCCTGACTAGAGGAGGAAGCACTTAAACCTACATCACCAGCACTTGATACGGCCGACCGGCCAGCTCGTGGCCGCGACAGAGAGGCCTCTCGGCCCTCCACTCAAGCCGCACCCTGTACTAATGGACGGGAAAATGTGCCAGACCCACGAGATATGTTGGAGGACAAGGCAAGGCAAACAAGATCGATCTACGGATCGCGTGGGCGCCCCACGACTCGAGACGATAACCGTCATGCCGGACACAAATCCGGTAGGGCCGAACATAGTAGACAAAGCTTATTGGAGCTACGTCGTGATATAGCCTAGTACAGAGGCGCCGCACACCCACTATGCTTCACAGACGAAGTAATGGATCATCAAATCCCCGAGGGTTTCAAACCCGTAAACATCGAATCATATGATGGCACAACAGATCCTGCGGTATGGATCGAGGATTATCTCCATATCCACATGGCCCGCGGCGATGATCTCCATGCCATCAAATACCTCCCACTCAAGCTTAAAGGACTAGCTCGGCATTGGCTTAACAGCTTGCCAACAGGATCAATCAGTTGTTGGGAGGAACTGGAAGCCGCATTCCTCAACAATTTCCAGGGCACTTATGTGCGACCACCAGACGCCGATGACCTAAGCCACGTAATTCAGCAGCCAGAGGAATCGGCCAGGTAATTCTGGACATGGTTCCTGACAAAGAAAAATCAAATAGTGGACTATCTGGACGCAGAGGCCCTAGCAGCCTTCAAGCACAATATCCGTGACGAGTGGCTTGCCCGGCACCTTGGACAGGAAAAGCCGAAATCTATGGCAGCACTCACGACACTCATGACCTCCTTTTGCACGGGAGAAGACAGCTGGCTTGCTCGTAGCAACAATATGACGAAGAACCCTGGCAATTCGGATACCAGGGACAGTAGTGGCAGGTCGCGTCGCAACAAGCAGAAGCGCCGCATTAACGGCGACAATGCTGAGGATGAAAGTGCGTTATATCGACTAGAGGGGGGGTGAATAGGCGATTTTTATGAAAGTCTTCAAAACTTGGGAGTTCTGAAGACAAACAGTGAAGATTATGCCTATTACTATGCAGCGGAAGTTAGATTACACAAGGCAAGCCATGGTCAAGTATTCAATATAGTGAAAACACAGTGACAAACAGCTTTAGTGTAATAAGGATCAGGTAGGAAGAAGTTATGAAGCCAAACAACTCATACAGTTACGTTGTGAAGACAAAAGATAGAGCAAGCATGCAATGGCTTCACAATGAATAACAGTAAGTCAAAGGAAGTGAAGATGAAACCAGTGACACGTTGAAGACAATGATTTGTTGGACCAGTTCCAGTTGCTGTGACAACTGTACGTCTGGTTGGAGCGGCTAGGTATTTAAACCTTAGGACACACAGTCCCGGACACCCAGTCCTGAACACGCAGCTCAGGACACCAGTCCTCACCGTATTCTCCTTGAGCTAAGGTCACACAGACCTCGCCCAATCACTCTGGTAAGTCTTCAAGGTAGACTCCCAAACCTTCACAGACTTCGTTCACGGCAATCCACAATTTCTCTTGGATGCTCAGAACGCGACGCCTAACCGTCTGGAGGATGCACAGTCCTCAAGTGTAATAAGTCTTCAGATCACTCAGACACGAAGACTTAAGTGATGCCCAATTTACTCTGGCTCTGGGTGGTTAGGGCTTTTCTCCTCGCTAGGAATTTCTCTCAAAGGCTTCGAGGTGGGTTGCTCTCAAACGACAAAAGCCGTGCACTGAAATCTGAGCAGCCAACCGTTTATGGTTGTGGGGGTGGGCTATTTATAGCCACTTGGCAACCCGACCTGATTTGTCCGAAATGACCCTGGGTCACTAAGGAACTGACACGTGTCTCAACGGTCAGATTTCGAACTCTCATGGCAACTTTACTTGGGCTACAAGCAAAGCTGACTTGTCCGGCTCTGGACAAGATTTCGCTCTCATTGTCTTCACTCGAAGACATAGGTTTTTGATTTAGGCATCACTTAAGGTCATTCTGACTTGTTCTCCTGGACCCCACTTAACAGTACGGTGGTTCCTATGACTCAACAAAAATAAAAAGAACTACGAAAGATCTAAGTCTTCGAGTTCCATAGGCTTCATAACGTGTCTTCTGTTGTCATAGTCTTCAATGTGAATATCTTCATATACCACCTTTGACTTCAATGTCTTCATTCATTTTTAGGGGTCATCTCTGGTAGTAAACCGAATCAATGAGGGACATTCTACCTGTGTTTTCCTGCAATTCTCACAAACACATTAGTCCCTCAACTAGGTTTGTCGTCAATACTCCAAAACCAACTAGGGGTGGCACTAGATGCACTTACAATCTCCCCCTTTTTGGTGATTGATGACAAACTAGTTGAAGTTTTCAACGGGGAATATAAAGTGTGAAGTCTGTAAAGGAATTGTCATCATAAGTTGCAAGTGCTCCCCCTGAAGATGTGCATATAAGTTAATTTGCTTTTGGAATGCAAATGCACATGGCAGGTTGTACTTGTGGAGATCAGCTTCAGCTTATGATGACAATCTACTATGCATGTGAAAGTATATGAAGATAATAACATGCATAATGGGAAATGGACGTCTGCAGAATGAGATGAGTGCGGAATTTATCGTCGCACATGCGGAATTTATCTTCGCAAAAGGAGTGGTAAAACAAGTAGCAGACGACCATCGAGTTTTCGTGTTTACAACTCAAAGAACCAAATGAAGCAAAACAAGAGTTGCAAACACGAAGCAAGTAAATCAAAACAAGGCACCCGCCCATATTGACCTGCTTGAAAACTATAAACATCATATGCTTCTCCCCCTTTTGTGAGGAATGACCAAAAATGTTTGAAGACATAGAGTTTTCTACGCGTTCCCAGGCGCAGCAGGGTCGGTGGAGTTGTTTGGCGGTGCTGAGCTTTGAGGTGCTGAGGCAGGTGGTGGTGAAGTAGCATCATCATCTTCATCAATGATCCTCGCAGTGACGGTGGCAGCAGATGAGGAATACTCAGAGTTTTCAAGTGACGGTGTGTTGCGCATCATAGCCCTCCTAGGAGGTGTGGTGTCAAATTTGAAGCGCTCTGTGAAGCCATCCTCTTCAAGTTCAGCTTCAGTGCAGATCATTGAGAGGCCTTTCCAAGTGCGGCGACAAGTTTCGTGTGCGACGAATGCATTCTTGGTTGCCAGATTTCTGATGCAATTGACGTCTTTCATGATGCTTCTCATCTGCCTCTTGAGCCAGTCGTGATGCCTATCTTGCTTTTGGTGAAGAGCCACAAGAAGCTCTCGGTCATTGAGTGCACGAGCGCGCTTCTTGGGTCTTGGAGCGTTTGTGCTATCTGTGGCTTCAGTTGATGCTGGTGCACGTGTAGTGCCAGCCATCGGATAGACCCTGGACAAGGCTTCAACACCTTCAACATTCTGCGTGAAGCTCTGGTGTTCGGCATTCTGAAGACTTATTGGTTGCTTGGCAGGCTCAGGGTATATTGCTTCAGCAGAGGTGTCCACATCTGGCAAGAAGATCCGATGGTTGCGGGCTGAGGGCTGATATGAAGTTGCAGAGTGAATCTTGATCAGCCTCATAACCCAAGGAGCATAAAACTTCAAACCAAAGAGATCTGAGCCGGATGCTGCAAGTTGGCGTATAAAGAGATCCTGTGCGTTGAAACATTTGCCATGCAGAATACAGAAGATGAGAGTCTTCATTGCACCTTCAACCTTGGCATATGGAGAGTGCCCCTTAATGGGCCATAGAGTCCGCCTGACGATGTGATATATGGTTCTGGGCAGGTACTCTAAGTCTTCAACGAAGAACTCAGTTGGATAGGGTGCATCATGAGGCAATGGCTTCATCATTGAGAGCATCTGACTCATATTTGGCTCAGGACGCTGAAATATGCTCTCAATAGCTTCAGAATGAAGTTGACACCCTTCCTCGAAGAATTCTCCTGGAGTGGGAAGGCCAGTGAGCTCAATGATATTTAATGCATTGGCTTCATGATGGACATTTCCGGTCATCCACTCCAGGATCCAAGTCTTAGGATCTCTGTTGTAGCCTTTGATGTGAGAGTGGCATAAAACTGAAGCAGAAGCTCTTCGTTCCAGTGCTCTTCATCAGTCACGAACGGCAGCAGACCCACTTGCCTGAAGCAGTCCAAAGCTTCCTCAAGACATGGCAGACCAGCAATAGCTTCAACCTCAAGGCGCTTGTGTGGGAAGATGCGACCTTGGTTGTATAAGATGCAAGAATAATAGCTGCGCTGTGAATAGCTCCAGAACCTGTCTGATACAATCCTTTCCCTTGAATAGGGGTTCTTGGAGCTATCGAAAAATGTGTTGTCTGCCTTGAAGCTATTTACATCAAGGGAGCTAGGTGCTGATGCAGGACCTGGGAACCTTGGAAGCCTTGGGACTAGCTTCTGGACATGAGGCCTGTGCTCGATGTGATAGTGAAATTGTGGACCTGCAGCAGACTCAGGAACTGAAGTATCAGGAGCAGTAGCTTTAGTGTCTTCTGAAGCTGTTGTTGGGGAGGGCTCCACATTTGCTTCAGCGTTGTTTGTGGCAGCCTCAACATTTGCAGCCTCCACATGTGTAGTGGGAGGGACGAACTCAGGCACGTTCTCATGGAGAACTGCTTCTTGTTGGTGCAGGGGAGTTGGAGCTTGTGGTATTTCTGCATGCTCTTCGGCTGATGCAGCCGGAATGTCGTCAGCAGCCTGAGCCTGTGGCCCTTTGCAAAGCCTACGGAATGTAGGTGACTCCGGTGGAGTTGCAGTGGGCTGGGGCTCATTATCTTCCTCCTGTGGGCGATCTGCCCACGATGCATCTTGTGTGATTGGCGTCAATGGACGACCAATGCTGATCAGTTCGCTTGTCTCAAGCTGAGGAAGGGCTGCATCACCTTGGACATTGTCTTGGAGACCAATGTCTTCAGCAGCGTTGGGGTCGGCTGCTGGAATGTCTTCAGTGTGCCGAGCCTCTATGAAAGCAGGCTCATGCACTGTTAACTGACGATCTGCGTCAGGATAGTGGACGGAGAGGGGTTCAACTATCAAGGGCTCTGTGGGAGCAGCCCGAGATTTCTTGGTCTTGCGCTTCTTGATGGTGGGGTCAGAAGGAGAGGCTTCAGAGTGTTTCCACTTCCGAGCTTCAGCCTCTGCAGTCCGTGTCTTCTTGAGCTCTGAGGCGGTTGATCGACTCTTTGGCTTCGAGCCAGTCGTTGTAGTGGGGAAGACAATCAGAGTAGCTTCTGACCTTGGCGCCTCTGGTTCAGGCACAGCAGGCTTCTTTTTCTTCTTCGCGGTCACCCTGGGGTCAATGCCGGGACGCCCAAGTGCCTTGCGCTTCTCGGCCTCATTGTAGGCCTGCACGCAGCGATCAGCCAGAGTCTTCATGCGCTCTCGCGAGCCTTGAGCTTCGGCACGCGTCTTCAGAAAGTTCTCTTTCAGCTCGTGCATCATGATCTTGAAGTTTTTCACTTCTTGCACGCTGAGCTTGGCCACGTGCTTCTTGAACTGAGCCTTTGCAAAATCAATTTTTTGCTTCAGTTCAACAATGCGCTGGGCTATTGCAAGTTCTGAAGCAATTGCGCCTTGAAAGGCAACGCTGAGGCCTTTGGGCAGCTGCAGATCGTTGAAGCTGATGTCCGGTGAGGCAAACCATTCATCGATGAAGTTGTGGATGATGGCGACATCAAACAGAGGCAGATTGTTGAAGATTTCAGCCTCCTCCTTGCTCTTGATGAGCTGCTCAAGAGCGTCATCTCCAAGATCTTCATCGCTTGATAGATCAATGGTTTCGCAGCGCAGAATGGCAGCAGCTGTGAGCTCTTTGCCTGTGTGTGGCTGAGGCTTCTTGGCTTCTTGGGGCTTGGAGACTCGTGATAAGTCTTCAGACTGCACACTGGCTTCAGGAGGTGCAGTTGCCAATGGCTTCGCTCTTGAGATTTTGGGAGAAGCGGCTGGCTTTGAAGTTTTTGGCTTCTTCTGCTTTGGCTTCGGCGCAGCAGGGGCGTCATCAGACTCAGTATCTGCTGGAGGGTCATTCACGGCAGTCCCTTGGACTAGGATGCGGGTGATGAGGCCTGCAAGATTGGCATACGGCCCGATGATATTGGGATCGGCGTCGCGTGTGCCATCTGCCCTTGGTTTAGAGGGACCAGGGTTGAAGTCTAATCCCAGCTTCTTCTTGTTTTGCTTTGCAGAGTTCTGAGCAAATTGGAAGTTGCGCTTGAACAGATTGTCATCGCGACACCAGAGAAGTGATGACGGATGTGCTTCAGCTGGCTGTGGTCCTCTCACCATGCATGGATAGAAGCCTTGAGCAATGGCTTCGTCTCTGGACCTGGGTACGAGATTTTTGTATAATACGTCTCCCCACGGTCTCTTGATGGCGCACTTTTCGGCATACTCCTGAGTGACGAAGCGGTATTGAAACCATTGCTCTGCCCAATATATTCGAATCCATTGGATTCGTGTCTTGCGCTGACCATAGCTTTCTTCAGGATCAGTTTTGTACATCTCTGCCAATTCATCAGGCAGATCTTTGGACGTTCCACCACGTCTCTGTCTGCCTCCCTTCCTTGCTACTGTTTCTGAAGCCATGAATCTTAACTTGGAAGGCTTCAAGATGTTCAAAGTCTTCAAAGGCTTCCTTTTGCTTGACCAACAAGAACTGGCTTCAGGAGAGTTGATGTGATGCTGCAAGTACTCTGCAAATGAATGCAGACTATGAGAACCAAAGGATTCTCCCACGGACATGTACCTGTGACAGCATTAAGGTGCGAGGGAAGGGGAAGAGGTCATATGCATTCTCAGAAGATTTTGAAGACATTGACCTCATTGTGCGAAGACATTCACTTATAGATAAGAAGTTGGTTCCAGATTTGTACGAACCCATAGATCAGTACAAGTGAGGAATCTAACTACTTTATGAAGCACAAGTGAATATACTAGGCATGTTATGAGATGCAGCGAGAGATCTAACGGGTGTGAAGAGAAACTTCTTATGGTTGAAAGTGACAGAACCAAGAGATCAAAAGAGGCTGTAAAAAGAAGTTTTATTTACCACACTGGAACTGCTAGACGGAAGGAAGTTGATGCCGAGCAGTTCAGTCCTCCGTGCCCTAACTTGGCGACGAAAGGCACCTACGGCAACGGCGGAGAGAGTGATGTCCGCTGTCGGCGTGAAAACGGCGTCGGAGAGGTTGCGGCAGTGAAGCGCTTCGTCGCCGGTGTCGTCGAGAGCTAGCGGTGGCGCTAGGGTTCGTGCGAGGGTGGAAGAAGAGATAATGACCGCAGTGAATCGTGTATTTATAGGGATAGAGGCGGCACTGTGCTATTACTCAGGTGCCCCTGGCGGTTCGCATTTGAGGCACGCGTGGCCAGTTAGCGGAAGTTTGGGGTTTGTTCCACGTCCCACGCATGCCTAAATTGTCGGGCGGTCGTTCTTGCTTCTACGGATCTTATGTGGAGGAATGAGCATTAAAAACGGACTTTTATGGTTGTCTCTATGTCTTCAGCTGACAAGGACACAGTGAAGACATTCGACAGTTTTAACAGAATGCATATGACTTGGAGAGATAGAGTTTGAGATAGAAAGCATAGAGAGGTTAGGGTCCGATCACATTCACTTAGTTCAAAAGATTCAACCAAGAAGACATAGCTATAAGTGAATGCTGTAGAGGACGGAACACTAGCATATATATATATATATATATATATATATATATATATCTATAATCAACATAGTGAAGATAATCATGAATATGTGTTGAGTTCGAAGCCAAACCAAATGTGAAGACATTGCAAGGTAACGCCATGAGAGAAAACTTCAAAATAGAACGTTTGGTGGTGGCGTTACCCACCGTATAGGAAGTATTAGACCCAGACACGGTGCACAATTATCGTGGCGCTCCGAAGTCAAATTCCACATTAATGTATTCACACTTAGAATGTATGTCTTCACTGATTGAAGATATACTTTACTTCGTGTGATGCACATCTAAGTCATCAATATGCATAAGTGTTAGGATGTGTGCCTGATCACAGGACATTTGAGGATTCCAAGATATTTAGCTCACACCGTAACTTGCAAAACCTCTTCTCATCCAAGGGCTTGGTGAACATATCTGCCAATTGCTCTTCAGTGTTGACGTGTATGATATCAATGTCTTCCTTCACAACATGATCTCTGAGAAAGTGATGGCGAATTTCAATGTGCTTTGTCTTCGAGTGCTGAACTGGGTTGTTGGCAATCTTGATGGCGCTTTCGTTGTCGCAGTAAAGTGGCACTTGCTTTAGATGAATGCCATAATCCTTGAGTGTTTGCTTCATCCACAGAAGCTGAGCGCAGCAAGATCCAGCAGCAATGTATTCAGATTGAGCAGTGGAGAGAGATACACAGTTCTGCTTCTTTGAAGACCAACATACAAGTGATTGTCCCAGAAAATGACATGTGCCTGATGTAGACTTGTGATCAACTTTGTCACCAGCATAATCAGCATCCGAAAATCCAACCAAATCAAACTCTGAGCCCTTTGGATACCATAATCCTAGAGTTGGGGTGTGAGCCAAATATCGAAGAATTCGCTTCACAGCTAAGTGATGCGACTCCTTTGGTGCCGCTTGAAATCGAGCACACATGCAAACACTAAGCATGATATCTGGCCTAGATGCACATAAATAAAGCAAAGACCTAATCATGGAGCGGTATACCTTTTGATCGAACTCTTTACCATTGTCGTCAGGACCTAGATGATGTTTGGCTGGCATTGGTGTTGTGAAGCCTTTCCAGTCTTGCATACCGAACTTCTTCAGGCAATCTTTGAGATACTTCTCTTGAGATATGAAGATGCCATTGCGCTATTGTCGGATTTGAAGACCAAGAAAGAACTTCAGCTCCCCCATCATGGACATCTGATATTGCTCTTGCATCATATATCCAAACTCTTCACTATACTTCTGATTGGTGCAGCCGAAGATAATGTCATCCACATATATTTGGCACACAAACAGTTCACCATCGTATGTCTTCGTGAAAAGAGTGGGATCCAGGGAACCAGGTATGAAGTCTTTGCTCTTCAGAAAGTACTTGAGTGTATCATACCAGGCCCTAGGGGCTTGTTTGAGGCCATACAGTGCCTTGTTGAGTTTGTATACCATATCAGGATGTTTTGGATTTTCAAAGCCAGGTGGTTGTGCAACATACACTTCTTCTTCAATCTTGCCATTGAGAAAGGCACTTTTCACATCCATTTGATATAGAAGTATGTTATGATGATTTGCATAGTCCAGCAGTATGCGTATGGCTTCAAGCCTAGCCACAGGAGCAAATGTTTCATCGAAGTCAATGCCCTCCACTTGAGTATATCCTTGAGCAACGAGACGAGCTTTGTTTCTGACAACTTGACCATGCTCATCTTGCTTGTTGCGGTATATCCATTTGGTGCCTATTATGTTGTGCTTCCGTGGATCAGGACGCTTAACCAGTTCCCATACATTATTCAGCTCAAACTGTTGAAGCTCTTCTTGCATAGCTTGAATCCATTCAGGTTCCATGAAGGCTTCTTCAACTTTCTTGGGTTCTGATATTGAGACGAATGCGAAATGCCCATAGAAGTTTGCTAGCTGAGTTGCCCTTGAACGAGTGAGTGGACCAGGTGCATTGATGCTGTCAAGTATTCTGTCAATCTGTACTTCATTTGCAACACGAGGATGTATAGGGCGAAGACTTTGCTCTTGCTGATCTGCGTTGTTGTTTGGAGGAATGTCTTCATGCTGAGCATTGTCTTCATGTTGATCAGGTGCTGAGATGATGAGTTCTTCTTCAGGATGAGCTTCAGAAGGCATAATCTCTCCAGTTCCCATAAGCTTGATTGATTCACTAGCTGGGACTTCATCTAGCACATTTGGCAGTTGCTCTCTTTGTGAACCATTTGTTTCATCAAACTATACATCCACTGTTTCGACCACTTTGTAATGGAAGAGATTGAAGACTCTGTAGGAGTGTGAATCCTTTCCATATCCAAGCATAAAGCCCTCATGTGCTTTTGGTGCAAACTTTGAGGTGTGATGTGGGTCCTTGATCTAGCACTTTGCGCCAAATACTCTGAAGTAACTGACATTTGGCTTCTTGCCAGTTAGGAGTTCATAAGATGTCTTGTTCAGAAGCTTGTGAAGATAAACACGATTGATTGTATGGCATGCAGTATCAATGGCTTCAGTCCAGAATTTTCTTGGAGTCTTGTATTCATCTAGCATTGTTCTGGCCATCTCAATGAGTGTTATGTTCTTGCGTTCGACGAAGCCATTCTGCTGTGGCGTGTATGGAGCTGAGAATTCATGTGTGATGCCCAAGGTATCCAGATATGTATCAAGGCCAGTGTTCTTGAATTCAGTGCCATTGTCACTTCTGATGTGCTTTATCTTGGCGCCAAAATTGTTCATAACTCGATTTGCGAAGCGTCTGAAGACATCCTGCACTTCAGTCTTGAAAAGGATTATGTGCACCCAAGTATATCTAGAATAATCATCAACAATGACGAAGCCATAGAGGCAAGCAGTAGTAGTAAAAGTTGAGTAGTGAGTGGGACCGAAAAGATCCATGTGGAGCAGTTCGAAGGGTTGTGTAGTAGTCATGATTGTCTTCGAAGGATGTTTTGCACTTGTCATCTTCCCTGCTTCACAGGCACCGCATAAATGATCTTTCTTGAACTTGACGCCCTCGATGCCTATGACGTGCTTTTTCTTCACAAGGGTGTGGAGGTTCCTCATGCCAGCATGCCCAAGCCTCCGATGCCAAAGCCAGCATTCTGAAGCTTTTACAAGAAGACATACTGCAAGTTGTGGTCCTGCTGAGAAATCTACCACGTACAAATCACCTTTCCGATACCCTTCAAACACTAGAGATTTGTCAGATTCCATTAGCACCAGGCAGCGATATTTTCCAAACATTACAATCATATTCAGATCGCAAAGCATTGAGACAGACATTTGGTTGAAGCCAAGGGATTCAACAAGCATGACTTTATCCATGTGTTGATCCTTTGAGATTGCAACTCTACCTAGACCCAATACCTTACTTTTACCAGTGTCAGCAAATGTGATGTGGCTCTTGTCGGATGGACGTAAAGTTGAGTCCATAAGAAGGCTTCTTCTGCCAGTCATATGATTTGTACACCCACTGTCAATAATCCATTCTGAAGACTTTGAAGTCGCTGGTGTCGTACCCTACAGTGCAGTTAGGGGGATAGGCTTCACGAAGATAATTGTGAAGCATAAACATTTGACGAACCAGTGGGTTATGAAAACTTAGATCCAGATTAGGACTAATAGGGAGAGTAGCATGCAATTCAGGAGCAAAGTACATAATGATGCCATTCGGGCATTTTATCTTGCGCCCTACAAGATTTTTAAGGTCCCCAGCAATAGCATCAGAAGATTTTGTTTTTCTGCTGGAGACCTTTCCCTGCAAAAGAGAGTTAAGCTTTCTTAACCACCCACATCTTCAAGGGTGGATTAGAAGCAATAAGTCTAAGTGCAGCATCTGAGAACTTTGGCTTTGAAGCCTTAGCAAACAGTTTAGCAGGTGGACAATAATACTCATAGGAATAAGCAGAATAATTTTTGGTCACATGAACACGATTCGATGAACCGCTCTCACATTCATATGCCTGAGTATAGTTTCCCTGCAAAATATTTGCGTTAGTGCGACTCAGGTGAGTCCTCTGTTTGTATGAAGCCTTTGGACCATATGAAGCCTTTGGTCTGAGGTTTGTCTTCTTCAAGTGAGGTGTCAAGAAGACATTCACAGGAAGATTTTCCAGACATGTTTTCGGAACCCAGATCTTCTTCAAAGGCGGTCCGTTCCTGCAGTTAGTACCAATGTACCTGGCAAATACTTCACCATTCTGACTCTTAAACAGTTTGTAGTTTGCATCAAAGGATTCATCAATGATAATGGGGTTAGCACAAGTGAAGCCAGATAGATTGGATGGATCTGCTGAGGATTCCTTTGCAGCAACCCATGTGGTTTTGGGGCACTGCTCAGGTTTCCAGTAAGAGCCATCTGCATTAATTTTCCTCACGAACCCAACACCCTCTTTCCTAGGGTTTCGGTTCAGAATCTGCTTCTTAAGGACATCACATAGTGTCTGATGCCCTTTCAGACTTTTGTACATCCCTGTTTCAAGCAATGTCTTCAACCTAGCATTCTCATCAGCAATAGCAGTGGTATCCTCAGCAGAGGGGTTAGTTACCATTTCAACAGTTGAAGATATTGCACCAGCAGTAGCAGTGGAACATTCAGCAACAGAAGTAGCATTATCACACTCAATGCATTTAAGGCATGGTGGTTCAAATCCTTCCTGAGCGGAGCTGATCTGTTCAGCTCGAAGTGACTCATTTTCCTTTTGAAGATCTTCATGATCCGCTCTCAACTTCTCAAGATCTTGCTTCTTTTGAAGATAATCATAGGAAAGCTTTTCATGAGTAGTTGAGAGAGTCTCAAGACGATCTTCAAGTTCCTGATACTTAACGTGAAGATTTTTTATGTCTTCAATTAAGGATTCAGAACGAGTCATTTCAGCACCCAACAGATCATCGCTTCTGTCTAACAGTTTTTGAATATGTTCCATAGCTTTCTGTTGTTCAATTGCAATTTTAGCAAGTGTTTTGTAGCTAGGTTTTGAATCACATTCAGAGTCATCGTCACTAGATGTTTCATAGCGAGTAGTGCGCGTGTTTACCTTGGCACCGCATGCCATGAAGCAGTAGGTAGGAGTGGAGTCGTTCTTGTCATTTGCTTCGGTGTCGGTGATGCAGTCATTGTCTTCAGTGTTGAAGATGGACTTGGCGACGTATGCTGTAGCCAGACTCGCAATGCCAGAATCAGACTCCTCCTCAGACTCCACCTCTGCCTCCTCAGATGCGGACTCCTCCTCTGAATCCATCTCCTTTCCAACAAACGCACGTGCCTTGCCAGATGAGCTCTTCTTGTGTGATGAAGACTTGGATGAAGACTTGGAAGAAGACTTTGAGTATTTCTTCTTCTTCTTGTCATCAGAATCATATTCCTTGCTCTTCTTCTTCCTTCTGTTCTCATTGTCCCACTGTGGACACTCAGAGATGAAGTGTCCAGTTTTCTTGCACTTGTGACATGTTTTCTTCTTGTAGTCATGAGCAGAAGCTTCATCATTCCTTGAGCTTGATCGTGAAGATTTTCTGAAGCCTTTCTTCTTGGTGAATTTTTGGAACTTCTTCACTAGCATTGCAAGTTCTCTTCCAATGTCTTCAGGATCATCAGAACTGCAGTCAGATTCTTCTTCAGATGAGGAGACAGCTTTTGCCTTCAAGGCGCGAGTTCGTCCATAGTTTGGACCGTAGATATCTCTTTTCTCAGAAAGCTGAAACTCGTGTGTGTTGAGCCTCTCAAGTATGTCAGACGGATCGAGTGTCTTGAAATCAGGACGTTCTTGAATCATCAGGGCCAGGATGTCAAACAAACTATCAAGTGATCTCAGCAGCGTTTTGACGATTTCATGTTTGGTGATTTCAGTGGCGCCGAGGGCTTGAAGCTCATTTGTGATGTCAGTGAGTCTATCAAATGTGTGCTGGACATTCTCATTGTCATTTCGCTTGAAGCGGTTGAAGAGATTGCGAAGGACACTGATTCGTTGATCTCTCTGGGTTGAGATGCCTTCATTGACCTTGGAGAGCCAGTCCCAGACCAGTTTGGATGTCTTCAAGGCACTCACACGGCCATACTGTCCTTTGGTCAGATGACCACAGATGATGTTCTTGGCGGTAGAGTCCAGTTGAACGAATTTCTTGACATCAGCAGCAGTGACACCTTCTCCAGCCTTGGGAATGCCGTTCTCGACGACATACCATAGGTCGACATCAATGGCTTCAAGATGCATGCGCATCTTATTCTTCCAGTAGGGATATTCAGTTCCATCGAAGACGGGGCAAGCAGCGGAGACTTTGATTATCCCTGCAGTCGACATAGCTAAAACTCCAGGTGGTTAAACCGAATCACACAGAACAAGGGAGCACCTCGCTCTGATACCAATTGAAAGTGCGTTATATCGACTAGAGGGGGGTGAATAGGCGATTTTTGTGAAAGTCTTCAAAACTTGGGAGTTCTGAGACAAACAGTGAAGATTATGCCTATTACTATGCAGCGGAAGTTAGATTACACAAGGCAAGCCATGGTCAAGTATTCAATATAGTGAAAGCACAGTGACAAACAGCTTCAGTGTAATAAGGATCAGGTAGGAAGAAGTTATGAAGCCAAACAACTCATACAGTTACGTTGTGAAGACAAAAGATAGAGCAAGCATGCAATGGCTTCACAATGAATAACAGTAAGTCAAAGGAAGTGAAGATGAAACCAGTGACACGTTGAAGACAATGATTTGTTGGACCAGTTCCAGTTGCTGTGACAACTGTACGTCTGGTTGGAGCGGCTAGGTATTTAAACCAAAGGACACACAGCACCGGACACCCAGTCCTGAACACGCAGCTCAGGACACCCAGTCCTCACCGTTTTCTCCTTGAGCTAAGGTCACACAGACCTTGCCCAATCACTCTGGTAAGTCTTCAAGGTAGACTCCCAAACCTTCACAGACTTCGTTCACCGGCAATCCACAATTTCTCTTGGATGCTCAGAACGCGACGCCTAACCGTCTGGAGGATGCACAGTCCTCAAGTGTAATAAGTCTTCAGATCACTCAGACACGAAGACTTAAGTGATGCCCAATTTACTCTGGCACTGGGTGGTTAGGGCTTTTCTCCTCGCTAGGAATTTTCTCTCAAAGGCTTCGAGGTGGGTTGCTCTCAAACGACAAAAGCCGTGCACTGAAATCTGAGCAGCCAACCGTTTATGGTTGTGGGGGTGGGCTATTTATAGCCACTTGGCAACCCGACCTGATTTGTCTGAAATGACCCTGGGTCACTAAGGAACTGACACATGTCTCAACGGTCAGATTTCGAACTCTCATGGCAACTTCACTTGGGCTACAAGAAAAGCTGACTTGTCCGGCTCTGGACAAGATTTGCTCTCATTGTCTTCACTCGAAGACATAGGTTTTTGATTTAGGCATCACTTAAGTCATTCTGACTTGTTCTCCTGGACCCCACTTAACAGTACGGTGGTTCCTATGACTCAACAAAAATAAAAAGAACTACGAAAGATCTAAGTCTTCGAGTTCCATAGGCTTCATAACGTGTCTTCTGTTGTCATAGTCTTCGATGTGAATATCTTCATATACCACCTTTGACTTCAATGTCTTCATTCATTTTTAGGGGTCATCTCTGGTAGTAAACCGAATCAATGAGGGACATTCTACCTGTGTTTTCCTGCAATTCTCACAAACACATTAGTCCCTCAACTAGGTTTGTCGTCAATACTCCAAAACCAACTAGGGGTGGCACTAGATGCACTTACAGAGGATACGGCAATTAATGCCGGATTCAAAGGCTATAAATCCGGTCAGCGGAAAAATCCATTCAAAAGAAATCCTAGGGGCCCATCCAGTTTGGACCGAATACTCGACCGCTTGTGCCAGATACATGGCACCCCCGAAAAGCCGACCAATCACACCAACAGGGATTGTTGGGTGTTCAAGCAGGCAGGCAAGTTAAATGCCGAAAATAAAGAGAAGGGGCTGCATAGCGAAGACGACGAAGAGCCCCGGCCGCCGAACAACAGTGGACAGAAGGGTTTTCCCCCACAAGTGCAGACAGTGAACATGATATACGCAACCCACATCCCCAAGAGGGAGCGGAAGCGCGCGTTAAGGGACGTATACGCGGTAGAGCCAGTCACCCCAAAGTTCAACCCATGGTCCTCCTGCCCGATCACCTTTGATCGAAGGGACCATCCCACTAGCACCCGTCATGGCGGATTCGCCGCATTGGTTTTAGACCCAATTATTGACGGATTTCATCTCACTAGAGTCCTTATGGACGGCGGCAGCAGCCTGAACCTGCTTTACCAGGATACAGTGCGGAAAATGGGCATAGATCCCTCGAGGATTAAGCCCACCAAAACGACCTTTAGAGGCGTAATACCAGGTGTAGAGGCCAACTGTACAGGCTCAGTCACACTTGAAGTGGTCTTTGGATCTCCAGATAATTTCCGAAGCGAGGAGTTAAATCTTCGACATAGTCCAATTCTGCAGTGGCTATCACGCACTGCTCGGGCGAACCACATTCGCCAAGTTCAATGCGGTACCGCACTACGCATACCTTAAGCTCAAGATGCCAGGCCCTTGAGGAGTAATTATGGTCAATGGAAACACCGAACGCTCCCTCCGAACGGAGGAGCACACGGCGGCCCTTGCAACGGAAGCACAAAGCAGCCTCTCCAAGCAATTCTCCAGTCCGGTCATTAAACGTCCGGACACCGTCAAGAGCGCCTGGAGTAACCTACAACAAGACCGCCTGGCACGTTCCGAGCAGGCGTAGCAATGCGGCCCCAACCCCAGCCCTCGCAAAAATGCGACACCAGTGCTTCGCGTACATAACTACGCTCTAGAAATACCATGGGTACAGGGGGAGGGGCACCATTACGGCACGCCCGAAACACGGCTTAAACCGCACCAGGGGCTGCCGATTTTTTAATTTTCTCTTATTTTCAGGACTCCATTCTTCGGAAGGCCTGTTCGGCAGTTCAATTGCCGCACAAACGATGCAAGAACCAGGGAAGCAGACAAGCCATGCCGCATTACGGAACTCCCAGGTGGTCTCTATCACGAGCAGTATACCTGTTTCGCATACCATTCC
The DNA here is from genome assembly GCF_003073215.2 of Triticum urartu. NCBI lineage: Eukaryota > Viridiplantae > Streptophyta > Magnoliopsida > Poales > Poaceae > Triticum > Triticum urartu. The sequence goes on along the minus strand of NC_053023.1, from coordinate 463,662,177 downwards.
GTAGCCTGCCCCTGGAACGGACATGTTAAATAGTCCAACCTTTTGCTTATCGCATTATTTGTATCGTTCTGCTTTGATCGCAGCCCTTTTTAATAAACAATGCATAGCTTTTGTCTATTTTTGCATTACTCTTTTTTTTACAAATATATGTTCCTTAACGACATGTTGCACCCGTACAGTTTGGTATGGCCAAAATACGCCAGGGGCTTTAGTACCCCTCAATATGGTGTGAGAAGTCCGAACACTTCAACAAGTGTGGCACCCCGAACTTATAGCATTATATGCATCGGCTCCGAATCATGTCTTGGGTCAATAGTTGGGTTTGCCCGGCTCCTATGTTTTGGTGCCTTACGTTCCGCTATATCGGCTAAGGTAGCACTAGGAGAACTACTGCGATTGTGCCCCAGTTGAGCTGGGTCGAGCACCTCAGTAGAGAAAGCTAAAACTGACTGTCATGATGAAGCGAGAGCTGGTCGCTGTTCGAGAGGTTTTTCAAGTCCCTAAAGACTTATGCCACTTAGAGCGAGGAGCCGGCTCTGTCCGGCCAAGGCGTGGATAGCGCCCCGAACACGGTCTTCCGAATACCAGGGGCTTCGCCGAAATTTAAAATTATAGAATTCTATGGCTAAGTGAGAGTGTTCAAGCATTATAGTCCGATTGCCTTGTTCGTTGTGCTGAGCGCCTCCCTCGAAGGACCCAAACATGGGAAAAAGAGCGCTCACATTTATCCCCGAACACCCCAGCACTAGCGGCACGGGGGCAGAAGTCGACGACTCGCCATCTCTCAAAATTGATAAACAGCTGCACAGAAGGTAATATTTTAAATTCCAACAGCATTGCTTAGCGCATATGAACAAGTTTTCAGCGCACAGGACAAAACGAGCGAGTTTTACTCAAAAATTACATCCCTGGAACATTCATCCGCCATAAGGCGGGCACCCTTCAGAACATCCTTATAATAATTCTCGGGCTTGCGATGCTCTTTCCCCGGCGATGGCCCGTCCTTCACAAGCTTCTCAGCATCCAGCTTGCCCCAGTGCACCTTAGCACGGGCAAGGGCCCTACGGGCACCTGCAATGCAGACGGAGCGCTTGATGACTTCGAGCCTTGGACAGGGCTCCACCAGCCGCCGCACCAGCCCGAAATAGCTCCCAGGCAGAGCCTCTCCAGGCCACAGTCGAACTATGAGGCCCTTCATGGCCTGTTCGGCCGCCTTGTGGAGCTCGACCAGTTGCTTCAGCTGGTCGCTCAGGGGCACGGGGTGTCTGGCCTCAGCATACTGAGACCAGAACACCTTCTCTGTCGAGCTGCCCTCCTCGGCTCGATAGAATGCGGCGGCATCGGACATGCTACGGGGAAGATCTGTGAATGCTCCTGGAGAGCTCCGGACTAGGGTAAGTAACAAGTAACTCACGTTTATGTGTTTGCTTTGCATAAAGAATTCCTTACCCGCTGCTATCTTTTTCACCGCATCCAACTCCTGGAGGGTCCTCTGGGATTCGGCCTTGGCAGACTTGGCATTTTCAATAGCCACCGTGAGCTCGAACGCTCGCGTCTTTGAGTCAAGCTCCAAACTCTCATGTTTTTCCATGAGAGCCTGGAGCTCTTGCCACACCTCACCAACCTGGGCCTCATACTTCTCACGCTCGGTGCGCTCCATGGCCGCCCTCTTCTCGGCCTCGAGCAGCGCTTGCTTAAGGGTCGCCACCTCAGACGTGGCCCCTACAATAGCCACGATAATCCTGTTATTTTTTTGCAATTGCACCTTTTTATATATATTTAAACAAGGTATTTCTTACCTTCCTTGTCCTCGAGCTGCTTCTTGGCACGCCCGAGCTCTTGCTCGGACTGCTCGAGGTTCTGCTTTAGCGTGTCCACTTCCACGGTCAGTGCGGCGGACGCCAGCAGGGAAGCCTGCATACGCATATTGAATCCTTTTTGTTAGACTCCCACGATTTTTATTTGATCCTCTATTCGGCTTTTCTTCTCGAGCGCCAAACAGAGCATCAGGGGCTACTGTCTATGCGGTAATATTATTTACACATTCTTTACTTACCTCAAAGCCAGTTAAAAGGCTAGTACAAGCTTCAGTAAGTCCGCTCTTGGCGGACTGGACCTTCTGGACCACCGCACTCATAATGGTGCGATGCTCCTCGTCAATGGAGGCGCCTTTGAGCGCCTCCAACAGATTGTCCGGCGCCTCCGGTTGGATGGGGGTCACCGGCACGGAGGGCCTGCTCCTCTTGGAAGGAGGTCGCCGCCGGACTCTGGAACCTTTGAAGGTTCCGGAGCGGTGTCCGGCCTAGAGCCGGACTTGGAGCCCTGGGAGATTTTATCCCCTTCACCCCTGGAGTCCGGGAGGTCGCCTTGCGGCGCCTCCAGGACCACCTCCTCCTAGCTTTGAACCTGTTGGGACAACACTTCGGCGTCGTCCGTAGGGTGGGGGGAGGAAGCCGTCGGAAGCGAATTCACATCCGACGAGTCCAGTGAACTGCTCGACGACGCGTCGAGCCAGTCTTTGGGTGGGCTGCATAATCATATTCGACAAGGGAAAGTTGTGCAATAAAGGAATACTATGAATTACTCTGGTATCCGGATACTTACGATTTTTCCAGGGGCTTGGCCCTGGGCAGCCACTCCTCTTCGCCGTCGTCGGTGTTGGTGGAGTAGTCCGGAGGAAGGGTTTTCCCCTTCTTGGACCCTTCGGCCTCCCTCAGTTGGGGCGGCCTTCCTTTTCTTCCCTTCCCGCGCTGGAGGGGGAGAGGTCTCTTCTTCCTCCTCCTCGTCTTCATGGGAGGAGTGCGTCTTGGAGTCGTCGGATGATGGATCCGACGCCTCCTGGCGCCGGGCACTCTTTCGAGTCCCCGTGGCCTTCTTCTTGGCCTTCTTCTCCGGCACCACATAGGGTGCCGGAACCAGCAGCTTCACCAAACGAGCGTCCGCTGGGCCTTCGGGCAAAGGAGCCGGATAGTTGATCTGTCCGGACGTCTCCTGCCAATCCTGTCAAAGGTAAGGGAGCTTAGATCCCGCATGGAGTCAAACTATGAAAAACTAATACCATGTAAAAGGCAAAAACAGCTTACCGCACGAGCGTGACGCTGCGTGCTGAATCCGCAATCCTCGGTAGCGGATGCGGGGGCCTCGGCGCCCTTGAAAAGCACCTTCCAGGCATCTTTGTACGTTGTGTCGAAGAGCCTGCTGAGAGTTTGGTGCTGCGCCGGGTTGAATTCCCACATATTGAAGGCCCATTGTTGACACGGGAGGATCCGGTGGATGAGCATAACTTGGACTACGCTGACAAGCTTGAGCTGCTTGTCCACCAGGGTTTGGATGCATGTTTGGAGTCCGGTCAGCTCTCCTTTTTTACCCCCACGACAGGCCCGTCTCTTTCCAGGACGTGAGCCGCATCGGGGGTCTGGACCGGAACTCGGGGGCTGCGACCCACTTATGGTCGCGCGGCTCGGTGATGTAAAACCACCCCGATTGCCACCCCTTCAGGGTCTCCACAAAGGAGCCCTCGAGCCATAAGACATTGGGAATCTTGCCCACCATGGCGCCTCCGCACTCCGCCTGGTTGCCGCGCACCACCTTCGGCTTGACATTGAAAGTCTTGAGCCATAGGCCGAAATGGGGGCGGATGCGGAGGAAAGCCTCGCACACGACGATAAACGCCGAGATGTTGAGGACTAAGTTCGGGGCCAGATGGTGGAAATCCAGGCCATAGTAGAACATGAGCCCCCAGGAAAATGGGTGGAGAGGGAAGCCCAGTTCGCGGAGGAAATGGGGGAGGAACACCACCCTCTCATGGGGCCTAGGGGTGGGGATGAGCTGCCCCTCTTCGGGAAGCCGGTGCGCAATGTCGTTAGACAAGTATCTGGCCTTCCTTAGTCTTTTGATGCGTCCCTCCGTAACGGAGGAGACCATCCACTTGCCTCCCACTCCGGACATGGCTGGAGAAGGTTGAGGTGGGGAGTGCGGACTTGGGCGCTCGAGCTCGAGTGCGCGAAAATGGATAGGCAAAGGAGGAAGAAGGCGTAGGTGAAAGGGTGGATCCTTATCCCCTTATATGGGTGGACGCAACTACGTGTCCCCACCAGCCTGGTAAAACTCGCTTATCTCCAAGCGCTATAATCAATGGCGCGGTTGGGTTACCCATGCCCATATTGATGAGAATCCCGGAATAAGGGGACACGATCTCAGCTTTAACAAGACGTGCCAAGGAAACCGCCTCGCATAACACGCTGAGGTGGGACAGTAAAACAATTCGAATAAAGGCTTGGCCGTGGTGTGATGTCACACTATAGAATACGTCTGCAGATTAGATTTGTGTAAATATTATTCTCTCTGTGGCAATATGTGGAAATTTATTTTGCAGAGCCGAACACTACCTTTGTGTTCAAAATCTTCTATGAAGTACTTGGAGGAGGAACCCGCCTTGCAATGCCGAAGACAATCTGCGCGCCGGACTCGTCGTCATTGAAGCCTGGTTCAGGGGCTACTGAGGGAGTCCTGGATTAGGGGGTGTCCGGATGGCCGGACTATACCTTCAGCCGGACTCCTGGACTATGAAGATACAAGAATGAAGACTTCGTCCCGTGTCCGGAAGGGACTTTCCTTGGTGTGGAAGGCAAGCTTGGCGATACGGATATGTAGATCTCCTACCATTGTAACCGACTTTGTGTAACCCTAACCCTCTCCGGTGTCTATATAAACCGGAGGGTTTTAGTCCGTAGGACAACATACAAAACAACAATCATACCATAGGCTAGCTTCTAGGGTTTAGCCTCTCCGATCTCGTGGTAGATCTACTCTTGTACTACCCATATCATCAATATTAATCAAGCAGGACGTAGGGTTTTACCTCCATCAAGAGGGCCCGAACCTGGGTAAAACTTCGTGTCCCTTTCCTCCTGTTACCATCCGGCCTAGACGCACAGTTCGGGACCCCCTACCCGAGATCCGCCGGTTTTGACACCGACAGGGGGGGGAAGTAGAACTTGACGAGGTAATTGTACCTTCACCCTTATTGGAAAATAGTTCATCACTAAAATCAGTTCCAGTGATTCCTACACTAGTAAGTGAGGAAGCTAATGATAATGATCATGAAACTTCTGATCAAGTTACTACTGAACCTCGTAGGTCAACCAGAGTAAGATCCGCACCAGAGTGGTAAGGTAATCCTGTTCTGGAAGTCATGTTACTTGATCATGACAAACCAACGAACTATGAGGAAGCGATGATGAGCCCAGATTCTGCAAAATGGCTTGAGGCCATGAAATCTGAGATGGGATCCATGTATGAGAACAAAGTGTGGACTTTGGTTGACTTGCCCGATGATCGGCAGACCATAGAGAATAAATGGATCTTCAAGAAGAATGACGTTGACGGTAATATTACTATCTACAAAGCACGACTTGTTGCAAAAGGTTTTCGACAAGTTCAAGGAGTTGACTACGATGAGACCTTCTCACCCGTAGCGATGCTTAAGTCCATCCGAATCATGTTAGCAATTGTCGCATTTTATGATTATGAAATTTGGCAAATGGATGTCAAAACCGCATTCCTTAATGGATATCTTAAAGAAGAGTTGTATATGATGCAACCAGAAGGTTTTGTCGATCCAAAAGGTGCTAACAAAGTGTGCAAGCTCCCGCAATCCATTTATGGACTGGTGCAAGCCTCTGGAGTTGGAATATACGCTTTGATAGTGTGATCAAAGCATATGGTTTTATACAGACTTTTGGAGAAGCCTGTATTTACAAGAAAGTGAGTGGGACCTCCGTAGCATTTCTGATATCATATGTAGATGACATATTGTTGATCAGAAATGATACTGAATTTCTGAATAGCACAAAAGGATACTTGAATAAGAATTTTTTCAATGAAAGACCTCGGTGAAGCTGCTTATATATTGGGCATCAAGATCTATAGAGATAGATCAAGACGCTTAATTGGAATTTCACAAAGCACATACCTTGATAAAGTTTTGAACAAGTTCAAAATGGATCAAGCAAAGAAAGGGTTCTTGCCTGTATTACAAGGTGTGAAGTTGAGTCAGACTCAATGCGCGACCACTGCAGAAGATAGAGAGAAAATTAAAGGTGTTCCCTATGCTTCAGCCATAGGCTCTATCATGTATGCAATGCTATGTACCAGACCTGGTGTGTGCCTTACTATCAGTTTGGCAGGGAGGTACGAAAGTAATCCAGGAGTGGATCACTGGACAGCGGTCAAGAATATCCTGAAATACCTGAAAAGGACTAAGGATATGTTTCTCATATATGGAGGTGACAAAGAGCTCGTTGTAAATGGTTACGTCGATGCAAGCTTTGACACTGATCCGGATGACTCTAAGTCACAAACCGGATACAAGTTTTTATTAAATGGTGGAGCTGTCAGTTGGTGCAGTTCCAAGCAGAGCGTCGTGGCGAGATCTACGTGTGAAGTGGAATACATAGCTGCTTCGGAAGCAACAAATGAAGGAGTCTGGATGAAGGAGTTCATATCCGATCTAGGTGTCATACCTAGTGCACCGTGTCCAATGAAAAACTTTTGTGACAATACTGGTGCAATTACCTTGGCAAAGGAGTCCAGATTTCACAAGAGAACCAAGCACATCAAGAGATGCTTCAATTCCATCCGCGACCAAGTCAAGGAGGGAGACATAGAGATTTCCAAGATACATACGGATCTGAATGTTGCAGACCCGTTGACTAAGCCTCTCTCACGAGCAAAACATGATCAGCACCAAGACTCCATGGGTGTTAGAATCATTACAATCTAATCTAGATTATTGACTCTAGTGCAAGTGGGAGACTGAAGGAAATATGCCGCAGATGCAATAATAAAGTTTTTATTTATATTTCCTTATATCATGATAAATGTTTATTATTCATGCTAGAATTGTATTAACCGGAAACTTAGTACATGTGTGAATACATACAAAAACAGAGTGTCACTAGTTTGCCTCTACTTGACTAGCTCGTTGAATCAATGATGGTTATGTTTCCTAACCATAGGCATGAGTTGTCATTTGATTAACGGGATCACATCATTAGAGAATGATGTGATTGACTTGACCCATCCGTTAGCTTAGCATGATGATCGATTAGTTTGTTGCTATTGCTTTCTCCATAACTTATACATGTTCCTATGACTATGAGATCATGCAACTCTCGAATACCGGAGGAACACTTTGTGTGCTACCAAATGTCACAACGTAACTGGGTGATTATAAAGGTGCTCTACAGGTGTCTCCGATGGTGTTTGTTGAGTTGGCATAGATTGAGATTAGGATTTGTCACTCCGATTGTCGGAGAGGTATCTTTGGCCCTCTCGGTAATGCACATCACTATAAGCCTTGCAAGCATTGTAACTAATGAGTTAGTTGCGGGATGATGCATTACGGAACGAGTAAAGAGACTTGCTGGTAATGAGATTGAACTATGTATTGAGATACCGACGATCGAATCTCGGGCAAGTAACATACCGATGATAAAGGGAACAACATATATCGTTATGCGGTTTGACCGATAAGGATCTTCGTAGAATATGTGGGAGCCTATATGAACATCCAGGTTTCGCTATTGGTTATTGACCGGAGACGTGTCTCGGTCATTTCTACATAGTTCTCGAACCCGTAGGGTCCGCACGCTTAACTTTCGGTGACGATCGGTATTATGAGTTTATGTGTTTTGATGTACCAAAGATAGTTTGGAGTCCTGGATGTGATCACACACATGACGAGGAGTCTCGAAATGGTCGAGACATAAATATTGATATATTGGATGACTATATTCGGATACCGGATGAGTTCCAGGGGTCACCGGATATTTATCGGAGTGGCGGGGGGTTATCGGAACCCCCAAGGGAACTAATGGGCCTTCATGGGCCTTGTGAGAGAGAGGGGAGGGGGCCTAGGGATGGCCCCCCCCTTGGGAGTCCGAATTGGACAAGGAGGGGGGCGCCGCCCCCTCTTTCCTCCCTCTCACCTCACCTCTCCTTCCTTTCCCCTTCCCCCTTCCTAGTTGGACTAGGAAAGGGGAAGTCCTACTCCTACTAGGAGGAGGACTCCCCCTCTCCTTGGCGCGCCCCTAGGCCGGTCGGCCTTCCCCCTTGCTCCTTTATATACGGGGGCAGGGGCACCCTAGAACACACAAGTTGATTGTTTCCAGTCGTGTGCAGTGCCCCCCTCTACCATAATCCACCTTGGTCATATCGTAGCGGTGCTTAGGCGAAGCCCTGTTCCGATAGCATCATCATCACCGTCATCACGTCGTCGTGCTGACGAATCTCTTCCTTGATACTCTGCTGGATCGTGAGTTCATGGGACGTCACCGAGCCGAACGTGTGCAGATCACGGAGGTGCTGTATTTTTGGTACTAGGATCGGTCGATCGTGAAGACGTACGACTACATCAACCGCGTTGTCATAACTCTTCCGCTTACGGTCTACAAGGGTACGTAGACAAAACTCTCTCCTCTTGTTGCTATGCATCACCATGATCTTGCGTGTGCGTAGGAAAATTTTGAAATTACTACGTTCCCCAACAAAGGCAACTATCACTATGACTGCTGGATTGACCCCATCAATGAATTTGGTAACATAGTGAACAGACTCGGGCACTGCTTCATATGCTGATAACTGATCATATAGTTCAGCAAATTGCTCCACATATTCCTCCATGGTGCCAGTCTATGAAATACTGTGGAACTTGCGCACCAGTGCCTGATGCTGATTACGACCAAAACGACACTGAAGCAACCCGCAGAATTCCTCCCACGATGCATTCGGAACCTTGTGTTGCATAGATTCCAGCCATCTAGCTGCTGGTCCTTCAAACATAGTGGAAGAAAACTGTATCCATAACTGACAGGGTGTTCCACACATGCTGAAATAATCCTCACACCTTGTTTGCCATAGTCTCTGATTTGTTCCACCAAACCGTGGAAAATCAATACGGGGACCAAAACCGAAATGTTCAGCACCCTCTCGATGAAATTCAGAGAAACGAGACGATTGGGCAGGGTTGAGCTCTGATCTCTTACCTCTGGCTGGGGGAGGAACATAAGGAACATGATCCTTGCCCTTGGTGGTTGGAGCTGAACGACTTCCGTCCACACCTCCATCGCCACCTCCCAGATGGATCAGACTTGTTGGTTGGCGGCCTCCTATTGAAGATGATGTGGTGGTTGGCGGTCGATCCATACCGGCGCAGATCTCATCCATGTCTACGTCGATCGACATCTTGAGGTCGTCGATCCGCGTCGTCAGATCGCCCACGATGGAGCGCATCGACTTCGACGCCTCCTCGTCTTGATGCTTGAAGCGGATATCGAGGGATTCCGTCGAGTCGGCCTTGAGGAACTTGTACACTGCCTTCATCACCAACGACAAGCTCTCCATGATTTTGAGGCGGCGGCGCGCCGCAAATCTCGTCGTGTGCGGGTGGTGGTTCGGCACTTGCTACGCCAGGATCGATGGCTCTGATACCAATTGTAAGCACCGCTTATCTCTCTCGATCTATAATATCTTAGTGGATTACATATCAGAATTCATATTCAAATTCATGAGGAAGGGTAAGAACAAGAGGAACACGATGCACACCAGCCACTCGCTATCCTATCCATTGTTCGAAGCCATTTCGTCCAAGCCACTGTTACAATGTTACACGGGTTTACTTATACACCTCTATACTGGACCCATTCTGACCCAAATGACCGAGTCGGATGCTTCTTGCTCCTCTTGTGCATGGCCTGGTAGCTGCTTGCCGGTTCTCCCTGTATCGAATCACGCCTTGTCGAAGTAGTAGTTGTAAAGTCACTGACATGGACGATCCAATTTCGGGCTCGTGGCGGCCGGGCCTGCAGAGGGTCGAGCTCGGCAGCTGCTTGACGGGGCCGCGTGGATCTGTGGCGGTGGCTCCCGATCGGCGTGGTCGTGGTTAGAGAAGGGTTTGGCAATGCAACTCACGATGGTATTGACCGGGTGCAGGTGCACGTATATAAAGAGTACAATGTGTGTCTCAACCTCAACTATACAAAGACTAGGAGGTGGGCCAGGATATACACATATACATGCAACACATATATTCAACATCCCCCGTAGTCGAAGCGTCGCTGGAGACGCAGAGACTAGACCGAAACTCCTCAAAGACGGGAGTAGGCAAACCCTTAGTCATCACATCAGCAAACTATTGCGTCGTCGAAACATGGAGAACCCAAACATGGCCAGGTGCTACCTGCTCACGAACGAAGTGAATGTCGAGCTCAGTATGCTTCGTACGATGAAGATGCACCGGGTTGGCGAAGAGGTAGAACGCACTGCCATTGTCATAATAGACAAGTGTGGTCTTGTGAACATCACAAAGCAACTCCTGGAGTAGTTGACAAAGCCAAGAGCATTCCGCAATGGCATTAGCCACTGCCCGATATTCTGCCTCGGCACTCGAGCGGGAGACCGTGGGTTGTCGCTTGGATGACCAAGAGATCAGGGAGGGCCCAAGGTGGACGACCAAGAGCGTCAGAGTAGGTGACAAGATCGGTGTAGGCGGAGGCCGTCACTATGAGTCCCAAGGACATAGTGTCACGTAGGTAATGGAGGATACGCTTCACCAAGGCCCAATAAGAGTCACACGGGGAGTACATGTGGAGGCACACCTGCTGAACAGCATACTGCAAATCCGGGCATGTCATCGTCAGGTACTGCAAGGCACCAAAAATGGAGCAATAAAATGCTGCATCATACGCGGGAGACCCTTCCAGGACAGAAACCTTGTCCGTCGTGTCGATGGGAGTCATTGTCGGCATGCAGTTAAGCATACTGGCACGCTCCAGAAGCTCGTAAAGAGAGCAAGAGAGCAATCACACATAGTCCGGATGCTTGGTGTCGACGAAGCCACTGGGCTGATGACAGAACACCTGCTCGGCAAGATGACCATGCAAGAAGGCATTGGAGACATCCAACTGATGCACAAGCGAGGCACGCGAGATCGCCAACTGAAGCACAGTGCGGATCATTCCTGGTTTCACAACCGGAGCGAAGGTGTTGGTGAAGTCCACACCCGCACATTGCCGAAATCCGTGAACCACCTACCGAGCCTTGTAGCGCTCAATAGAACCATACGGACGGGTCTTGTGGTGGAACACCCACTTGCCAGTGATGACGTTGGCATGAGGGGGTCGTAGAACAAGATGCCACATGCGGTTGCTCTACAAGGCATCAAACTCCTCCCGCATCGCTGCTAGCCAGTGGAGATCCCAAAGGGCAACGCGAGCGGAGGAGGGGATGAGGAACGTCGTCGATGTCGAGGCAGCGCACACGTACTCGTCTGAAGTATAGCACATGCTCGGCCGATGCACACTGGCCCGAGCATGGGTCGTCAAGCTGATGGCCGAGCCAGCGGCGGCGGCCGGTGATGAGGACATCACTTCATTGGATACACACAAGACTCCACTAGATATATAAGGACCAGTAACTAGAGCTCACGCTGGACAATTGAATCTATAATACTTAAATAGCTCATCCCCACTAATCTATTTCTCTTAACATGCAAGCTATCCACATCATCACCCATGGTCCACACATACCACTTTTGGAAAAAAATCCAGCAAATAATGTGATACAACTTTGTTTTTGAGGGAAAATCATGTGATAAAACTTTAATTAGTACCAAAATGGCCCACACGTGTGATACGGTGCCTTCCCAGGGTCATTTGCTTTTTTAGAAGATCCAAGGTCGTTTTCTCTTTCATCTTAGTATAAACAAACAAAGTAGCCAAAAAGCCCACACGACCCGGCTATTCGATCTCCACACCTCATAATATGCGGTTAATCAAGTCGTCGATGTAAATCCATCTTGATGGTGCACCACCACATCATGCTTACACAGAGCTGCCACACGCCTACAGTGTGTCGTCGGCACCCGCAACGCCTCCCTGGTGCCCCGCCTTAGCTTCGCCCGACCTCGACGTCGTGCCTGAACAGCGCCTTGGCACACTCGCAACGCGTCACCGGCACCTGTAGCACCTCTCTGGTGCCCCCTGATACATCTCTGTCGTATCTAATTTTCCAAACACTTTTGCCCTTGTTTTGGACTCTAACTTGCATGATTTGAATGGAACTAACCTGGACTGGCGATGTTTTTAGCAGAATTACCATGGTGTTATTTATGTGCAGAAACAAACGTTCTCGGAATGACCTGAAACTTCACGGAGCAAATTTTCAGAAAATATGAAAAATACCTGCAAAAGATGAAGGCCAGGGGGTCCACCACCTATCCACGAGGGTGGGGAGCATGCCCCCCTACCTCGTGGGCCCCGTGTTGCCTCTCCGACTCCAACTCCATATATTTTGTTCCGGGGAGAAAAAAATCAGAGAGAAGAATTCATCGTGTTTTATGATTCGGAGCCGCCACCAAGCCCTAAAACCTCTTGGGAGGGCTAATCTGGAGTCCGTTCGAGGCTTCGGAGAGGGGAATCCGTGGCCATCGTCATCATCAACCATCCTCCATCACCAATTTCATGATGCTCACCACCGTGAGTGAGTAATTCCATCGTAGGCTTGCTGGACGGTGATGGGTTGGATGGGACCTATCATGTAATCGAGTTAGTTTTGTTAGGGTTTGATCCCTAGTGTCCACTATGTTCTGAGATTGATGTTGCTATGACTTTGCTATGCTTAATGCTTGTCACTAGGGCCCAAGTGCCATGATTTCGGATCTGAACCTATTATGTTTTCATCAATATATGAGAGTTCTTGATCCTATCTTGCAAGTCTATAGTCACCTATTATGTGTTATGATCCGTTAACCCTGAAGTGACAGTAATCGGGATACTTACCGGTGATGACCGTAGTTTGAGGAGTTCGTGTATTCACTATGTGTTAATGTTTTGTTCCAGTTCTCTATTAAAAGGAGGCCTTAATATCCCTTAGTTTCCGTAAGGACCCCGCTGCCACGGGAGGGTAGGACAAAAGATGGTATGCAAGTTCTTTTCCATAAGCACGTATGACTATATTCGGAATACATGCCTACATTACATTGACGAACTGGAGCTAGTTCTGTGTCACCCTAGGTTATGACTATTACATGATGAACCGCATCTGATATAATTCTCCATCACCGATCCATTGCCTATGAGCTTTCCATATATTGTTCTTCGCTTATTTACTTTCCCGTTGCTATTGCTATCATCACTCCAAAATACCAAAAACATTGCTTTCACTATCGTTACCTTTTGTTACCGTTACCACTACTATCATATTATTTTGCTACTAAATACTTTGCTGCAGATACTAAGTTTCTAGGTGTGGTTGAATTGACAACTCAGCTGCTAATACTTTAGAGTATTCTTTGGCTCCCCTTGTGTCGAATCAATAAATTTGGGTTGAATACTTTACCCTCGAAAACTGTTGCGATCCCCTATACTTGTGGGTTATCAAGACTATTTTCTGGCGCCGTTGCCGGGGAGCATAGCTCTATTCTTTGAGTCACTTGGGATTTGTATCTGCTTATCATTATGAAGAACTTGAAAGATCCAAGAACCAAGATTTATCCCTCAACTACGAGGGGAGGTAAGGAACTGCCATCTAGCTCTGCACTTGATTCACCTTCTGTTTTGAGTAAGCTTGCGACACCTACACCTGCTTCTGCTATTCGTTCTGATATGTCGCATGTTATTGATGATGCCGCTTCTGCTATGCATGACACTTATGATGAAACTAATTCTGTGCTTGATACTACTGTGCCACTTGGTAAAATTCTTGATGAACAACTTGCTAGAGCTAGAGAAATTGAAAATATTGAATCTGATGATACTGATGAAAGTGATGATGAAGAATCACTTGTTATACCTAAGGGTTATGTTTTTTATCAAGAAGCTTCTTTAGCTATTTTAGCTTGCAAAAATTGAAATGAACTCAAAAGGCTATTAGCTAAATGGAGTAAGCAATCTCTAAATGCTAGAACGAAACCTGACCCTGCTGTTGCTACTTCACCTATCTTTGTTACTGATAAGGATTATGAATTCTCTGTTGACCCTGATATAATTACTTTGGTTGAATCTAATCCTTTTCATGGTTATGAATCTGAAACTATTGTGGCACATCTTACTAAATTGAATGATATAGCCACCCTGTTCACTAAAGATGAGAGAACACGTTACTTTTACATCCTTAAAATATTTCTGTTCTCATTAAAGGGTGATGCTAAGATATGGTTTAATTCTCTTGATCCAGGTTGTGTGCGTAGTCACCAGGATATGATTTATTACTTCTTTGCTAAATATTTCCCTGCTCATAAGAAACAAGCTGCTTTAAGGGATATATACAATTTGTGCAAATTGAAGAAGAGAGTCTCCCACAAGGTTGGGGGAGGCTTCTCCAATTACTTAATGCTTTGCCTGATCATCCTCTTAAGAAAAATGAAATACTTGATATCTTTTATAATGGACTAACCGATGCCTCCAGAGATTACCTGGATAGTTGTGTTGGTTATGTTTTCAGGGAAAGAACACCGGATGAAGCTGAAATTCTATTGAATAATATGTTGACAAATGAAAATAATTGGACACCTCCGGAGCCAATTCCTGAGCCTATTCCTAAACCAACTCTGAAGAAGAGGGGTATTCTATTTATCAGTCCTGAAGATATGCAAGAGGCAAACAAACCTATGAAAGAAAAAGGTATTAAAGCTGAAGATGTTAATAATTTACCTCCTATTGAAGAAATACATGGTCTTAATTTACCGCATGTTAAAGAAACATATAATCTTAATCATTTACCTATTGAAGAAACTCATGGTCTTGATAACCCGACACAGGTAGTAAAGGTAAATTCTCTCTACAGATATGATAAAGCTAAAATCCCATTTACTAAATTTGCTAGCCATGCTTAGATGAGTTTGATAAATTTATGGCTAAGCAAGAAGATTTTAATACTTATTTTGGTAAACAATTGAAATACAATTCAAATATGCTTGAACACTTGGGTGATTATATGGCTAATGTCAAAGGTGAACTTAAACTTATTAGTAAACATGCTTCTATGGTTACCACTCAAGTAGAACAAGTACTTAAAGCTCAAAATGATTTGCTCAATGAATTGAATAGTAAGGATAATGATAATGCTGTAAGAGTTATGACTAGAGGTGGTAGAATGACTCAGGAACCTTTGTATCCTGAAGGCCGACCTAAGAGAATTGAGCAAGATTCTCAGAGAAATAATATAGATGTACCTAGTTCTTCTAAAAAGAAGAAAAAGAAAAATGATAGGACTTTGCATGCTTCTAGTGAACCTATTACTGAAACACCTGAGAATCCAAATGATATTTCTATTTCTGATGCTGAAACTCAATCTGGTAATGAACCTGAAACTAGTGATAATGTTAATGATAATTTTCATAATGATGCTCAACCTAGTAATGATAATGACATAGAAATTGAACCTGCTATTGATCTTGATAACCCACAATCAAAGAATCAACGTTATGATAAAAAAGACTTTGTTGCTAGGAAACATGGTAAAGAAAGAGAACCATGGGTTCAGAAACCCATGCCTTTTCCTCCCAAACCATCCAAGAAAAAGGATGATGAGGATTTTGAGCGCTTTGCTGAAATGATTAGACCTATGTTTTTGCGTATGCGATTAACTGATATGCTCAAAACCAATCCTTATGCTAAGTACATGAAAGATATTATTACAAATAAAAGAAAGATACCGGAAGCTGAAATTTCCACCATGCTTGCTAATTACACTTTTAAGGGTGGAATACCAAAGAAACTTGGAGATCCCGGTGTACCAACTATACCATGCTCCATTAAAAGAAATTATGTTAAAACTGCTTTATGTGATGTTGGAGCCGGTGTTAGTGTTATGCCTCTCTCTTTATATCGTAGACTTGATTTGAATAAGTTGACACCTGCTGAAATATCGTTGCAAATGGGTGATAAATCAACTGCTATACCTGTTGGTATTTGTGAGGATGTGCCTGTTGTAGTTGCAAATGTTACTATTTTAACGGACTTTGTTATTCTTGATATTCCCGTGGACGATAGTATGTCTATTATTATTGGAAGACCCTTTTTGAATACTGCAGGGGCTGTTATTGATTGCACTAAAGGCAATGTCACTTTTCATGTTAATGGTAATGAGCATACGGTACACTTTCCAAGGAAACAACCTCAAGTTCATAGTATCAACTCTATTGGAAAAATTCCATCGATTATATTTGGAGGTTTTGAATTTCCTCTTCCTACTGTCAAGAAGAAATATGATATTCTTATTATTGGGGATGTGCATATCCCCGTTGAGGTAACATAGTGTTATTCGAAATTTCTCCGATTCCATGTTATTCGGAATGAGTTCGTTAACAAGACTTGATCAATCTTGTTAGTGGATTCCTTTTGATGATCATGAGATGGATGAAACTAGAAGGCACAACCTTCTGTACCCCACTTTTACTTTCTGTTATTTATATTAAATAAAGAAAAATAAATATTTTTTTGTCTATTATCTGATCCGTGCAATATAAAAATACCTCGAAAATAAAAGTTCTCCAAATGCCCTGAAATTTAAATATGATTTTTTCTAGAATATTTGATAATATTTGGCACTAAGAACACAGCAGGGGGGCCAACCACCTGCCCACGAGGGTGGAGGGCGCGCCCTACCCCCTGGGCGCGCCCCCTACCTCGTGGGCCCACGGTGGCCCTCCTCCACTTATTCCTGCACCTACACACTCCTTCTTCCTCCCCCAAACACGAATATCCAGCTCAAGCACGAGTTCTAGCTCATTTTGCTGCCATTTTCGATCTCCTTGCTCAAAGCACCTCTCACAAAACTGCTTGGGGAGATTGTTCCTTGGTATGTGACTCCTCCATTGGTCCAATTAGTTTTTGTTCTAGTGCTTTATTCATTGCAAATTTTTGTTGCTTAGGTGACCCTGTTCTTGAGCTTGCATGTCAAATTTATATGGTCAAAAGTAGTTTTGATGCATGATATAGGCTCTAGGCACTTGTAGGAGTAGTTGCTACCAATATTATTGAGTTTGGTTTACTTTTATTTTGAAGTTACTAAAAATTTCAGAATTTTTCAGAAAATGTTGAGGATACTTTTGAGGGGCTCATCGAGCCAAAGCTCGAAGGAAAAGGCACCGAAGCCTAAGTATAATCTATCGCGCACCGCGGAGGTTCGGGCGTGTGAATGGCCTTCTGAGGATTTCTTGAGAGCAGCCGGGATTTATGAAGATTTTCATGAATTGGCTAAGAATGCAGGCCTCACCGCCTTCCTCCATGACCAATGCGATCAGTATCTCTTACTCACAAATATCTTTGTGCAAAACTTTCATTTCCATTCTAGGAGCTCACCACCTACGGTGGAGTTTTATTTATATGATGAGCATAAGGAGATGTCACTTTATGATTTTTGTTGGGTTTGTTTAGTCCCTTTTGAGGGCAAGACAGAAGAACCACATTGTGATGATGTGGAGGGGTTTATTGATACTATCACTATAGGGGAAACAAGGAAGGTTTCCGATGCACGAATCACGAGCATACATTTTCCTGTTTTACGTTATTTTGCATTATTTTCTAGTCGTTGCTTAATTGGTCGCGGAAACTGTGGAAACCTTAGTATCCCTGATATTATTATTTTGCTCCACGGTTTATATGGTGATAACTCTGTTAGTATGGGCGGCATTATTGCCAAACAGTTAAGTCTGGACCGTATAAAGGGGCCCATCTTTGGAGGTATCTATGCTTCACGCCTAGCTGCACATTTTAACATACCTATTAGGCATTATGAGAAGGAAGAAAAAGTGTTGCCTCGTGTTTATCTAGATTATAAAAGTATGGTGGCACATGATTTTATTGTTAAGAATAGGGAAGGAGAGCTTAAATATCAATTGTTCTTTAATAAACATCATCCTAGGACTATTACCCTGCCTGCTCCTTCTTTGTTTGATTTATCTGTAGGCCAGTACCTTGTTCCGTTGAAGGCTATTCACGCCTACCGGAACCCTGCACCAGCTATGGAGCTAGAGCCAGAACTACAGGTTGATCCTTCACGACAGTCTAATAACGAGTGGGATCCGGAGATGATTGTCAGTCAGTGGCAATCGGAGTCTTCCTCTTCTTCTTCTTCTTCTCAGTACGACCCCGGCTACTATTATGGATATCCGCCAGGCCAGCCGTGGCCATAGACCAACTTAGGCCAAAATCCTAAGCTTGGGGGGGTACGTATTTCCCACCGACATTACATTTATGTTCACACACTCATTGCTAGATGTCGGTGCTCATACTTTTTCATTGTATCATCCATGCTAGTTTATTTCCCTTTTTATGCTTTCTTCTTGTGTGTTCAATAAACCTTAAGAAAAACCAAAAAAATAGTTGTAGCTTTTAATCAGTTTAATTTCCATGCTTGTAGTAGTAATTAAAAAGAAAACCCCAAAAGATTTCCTGTTCTTCTTTTGTTTGTTGGGAGCTTTCCCGTGTAAATAGTTTTATTTCTTTTCTTTTCTTTGGGGGTCGATAGGAGAAGACCATAATTAAATTGTTCAAGTGGCTCTTATATGCATTATTGTTTATCTGACAAAAGAGCCCATATTGCCTTGTCTTCTCCCGTTTATTGAATGTGTGCAGATTCCAGCTTAGTCCAATGCACGTGCACTATTATTATTATTCACATCGTTCGGTCGTGCAAGTGAAAGGCAATTATGATGATATATGATGGACTGGCTAAGATGAGAAAAGCTAGTATGAACTCGACCTCTTTTGTTTTTGTAAATATGATTAGTTCATCGTTCCTGATTCAGCCTATTATGAATAAACATGTTTGCAATGACAATTAGAGATCATAGTTTCTTGTGCCATGCTTGATTAGCTATGAGTTATAATGGTTTACTTTGCGTGCCAACATGCTGTTGAGATAGTTATGATGTAGTATGATAGGGTCGTATCCTCCTCTGAATGATTTAAGTGACTTGACTTGGCGCATGTTCACGCATATAGTTGAAACAAAATCAACATAGCCTTCACGATTTATGTTCATGGTGGATTATATCCTACTCATGCTTTCATTCGGTGTTGATAAATTTAATGCATGTTCATGACTGTTGTCGCTCTCTAGCTGGTCGCTTCCCAGTCTTTTGCTAGCCTTCACTTGTACTAAGCGGGAATACTGCTTGTGCATCCAAACTCCTTAAACCCCAAAGTTATTCCACATGAGTCCACCATACCTACATATATACAGTATCTACCTGCCGTTCCAAGTAAATTTGTATGTGCCAAACTCTAAACCTTCAAATAAATATCATGTTTTGTATGCTCTAATAGCTCATATATCAACTAGGGTGGTCTGTATCTTCCATGTTAGGCGGGTTATTCTCAAGAGGAGTGGACTCCGCTCATCACTCACGAGATAAATGGCTGGTCACCGGGATGCCCAGTCCCATGCTTTATGCAAACTAAATCAAAATAATTGCAAACAAAACTCCCCCTGGGACTCTTGTTAGTTGGAGGCACTCGTTGTTTCGAGCAAGCCATGGATTGATGCTTGTTGGTGGAAGGGGGAGTATAAACTTTACCATTCTATTTGGGAACCGCCTATAATGTGTGTAGCATGGAAGATATCGCCATCTCTTGGTTGTTATGTTGACAATGAAAGTATACCGCTCAAAATATTATTCACCTCTGTTTCAATACTGAGCTCTGGCACCTCTACAAATCCCTGCTCCCCTCTGCGAAGGGCCTATCTATTTACTTTTATGTTGAGTCATCCTCTTATTAAAAAGCACCAGTTGGAGAGCACCGTTGTCATTTGCATTCATTATTGTTAATTTACATTGAGTATGACTTGACTGGATCTCTTTTACCATGAATTACAATGTCTAGTCAGTCCTTGGTCTTTAAAGGTGCTCTGCATTTATGTTTCGCGGTCTCAGAAAGGGCTAGCGAGATACCATCTTGTTATATCATATTATGATTGTTTTGAGAAAGTGTTGTCATCCGAGATTTATTATTATGGCTCGCTAGTTGATTATGCCATTGATATGAGTAAACATGAGACCTAAGCGTAATTGCAAATGTGGTTAGTTATAATTTTTGCTGAAAACTTGAATGGTGGCTTTACATATTTACAACAACAAGAGCAAACAGAGTTTGTAAAAGTTTTTCTTTATCACTTTCAGTTTCTTAACTGAATTTCTTGAGGACAAGCAAAGGTTTAAGCTTGGGGGAGTTGATACGTCTCCATCGTATCTACTTTTCCAAACACTTTTGCCCTTGTTTTGGACTCTAACTTGCATGATTTGAATGGAACTAACCCGGACTGACGCTGTTTTCAGCAGAATTACCATGGTGTTATTTATGTGCAGAAACAAACGTTCTCGGAATGACCTGAAACTTCACGGAGCAACTTTTCAGAAAATATGAAAATACCTGCAAAAGATGAAGGCCAGGGGGTCCACCACCTGTCCACGAGGGTGGGGGCGCGCCCCCTACCTCGTGGGCCCCCTGTTGCCTCTCCGACTCCAACTCCAACTCCATATATTGTGTTTCGAGGAGAAAAAATCAGAGAGAAGAATTCATCGCGTTTTACGATACGAAGCCGCCGCCAAGCCCTAAAACCTCTCGGGAGGGCTAATCTGGAGTCCGTTCGGGGCTCCGGAGAGGGGAATCTGTCGCCATCATCATCATCAACCATCCTCCATCACCAATTTCATGATCCTCACCGTCGTGCGTGAGTAATTCCATCGTAGGCTTGCTGGACGATGATGGGTTGGATGGGATCTATCATGTAATCGAGTTAGTTTTGTTAGGGTTTGATCCCTAGTGTCCACTATGTTCTGAGATTGATGTTGCTATGACTTTGCTATGCTTAATTCTTGTCACTAGGGCCCGAGTGCCATGATTTCAGATCTGAACCTATTATATTTTCATCAATATATGAGAGTTCTTGATCCTATCTTACAAGTCTATAGTCACCTATTATGTGTTATGATCCGTTAACCCCGAAGTGACAATAATTGGGATACTTACCTGTGATGACCGTAGTTTGAGGAGTTCATGTATTCACTATGTGTTAATGCTTTGTTCCGGTTCTCTATTAAAAGGAGGCCTTAATATCCCTTAGTTTCCGTAAGGACCCCGCTGCCACGGGAGGGTAGGACAAAAGATGTTATGCAAGTTCTTTTCCATAAGCAAGTATGACTATATTCGGAATACATGCCTACATTACATTGACGAACTGGAGCTAGTTCTGTGTCACCCTAGGTTATGACTGTTACATGATGAACCGCATCCGACATAATTCTCTATCACCGATCCATTGCCTACGAGCTTTCCATATATTGTTCTTCGCTTATTTACTTTCCTGTTGCTATTGCTATCATCACTACAAAATACCAAAAACATTGCTTTTACTACCATTACCTTTTGTTACCGTTACCACCACTATCATATTGTTTTGCTACTACCCCCTGCTACCTCTTGAGCACTGCGTTGGTTTTCCCTTGAAGAGGAAAGGGTGATGCAACAGAGCAGCGTAAGTATTTCCCTCAGTTTTTGAGAACCAAGGTATAAATCCAGTAGGAGGCCACGCACGAGTCCCTCGCACCTACACAAACAAATAAACTCCTCGCAACCAACGCAATAAAGGGGTTGTAAATCCCTTCACGGTCACCTACGAGAGTGAGATCTGATAGATATGATAAGATAATATTTTTGGTATTTTTATGATAAAGAGAAATAAAGATGCAAGTAAAATAAATGGCAAAGGAAATAACTAAGTATTGGAAGATTAATATGATAGAAAATAGACCCGGGGGCCATAGGTTTCACTAGAGGCTTCTCTCGAGAGCATAAGTATTATGGTGGGTGAACAAATTAGTGTTGAGCAATTGACAGAATTGAGTATAGTTATGAGAATATCTAGGTATGATCATGTATATAGGCGTCACGTCCGAGATAAGTAGACCGACTCCTGCCTGCATCTACTACTATTACTCCACACATCGACCGCTATCCAGCATGCATCTAGAGTATTAAGTTCAAGAGAACAGAGTAACGCTTTAAGCAAGATAACATGATGTAGAGGGATAAACTCATGCAATATGATATAAACCCCATCTTGTTATCCTCGATGGCAACAATATAATATGTGCCTTACTGCCCCTACTGTCACTGGGAAAGGACACCGCAAGATTGAACCCAAAGCTAAGCACTTCTCGCATTGCAAGAAAGATCAATCTAGTAGGCCAAACCAAACTGATAATTCGAAGAGACTTGCAAAAGATAACCAATCATACATAAAAGAACTCAGAGAAGATTCAAATATTGTTCATAGATAAACTTGATCATAAACCCACAATTCATCGGTCTCAACAAACACACCGCAAAAGAAGATTACATCGAATAGATCACCATGAGAGAAGGGGAGAACTTTGTATTGAGATCCAAAAAGAGAGAAGAAGCCATCTAGCTAATAACTATGGACCCGTAGGTCTGAAGTAAACTACTCAGACTTCATCGGAGAGGCTATGGTGTTGATGTAGAAGCCCTCCGTGATCAATGCCCCCTCCGGCAGAGCTCCGGAAAAGGCCCCAAGATGGGATCTCGTGGATACAGAAAGTTACGGCGGTGGAATTAGAGTTTTGGCTCCGTATCTGGTAGTTTGGGGGTACGTAGGTATATATAGGAGGAAGGAGTACGTCGGTGGAGCAACATGGGCCCCATGAGGGTGGAAGGTCCGTCTGGGGGGGTAGGCGTGCCCCCTACCTCGTGCCTTCCTGGTTGATTGCTTGATGGAGGGTCCAAGTCCTCTGGATCACGTTCGTTCTGGAAATCACGTTCCCGAAGGTTTCATTCCGTTTGGACTCCGTTTGATATTCTTTTTCTGCGAAACTCTGATATAGGCAAAAAAACAACAATTCTGGGTTGGGCCTCTGGTTAATAGGTTAGTCCCAAAAATAACATAAAAGTTTATAATAAAGCCCAATAATGTCCAAAACAGGGTATAATATAGCATGGAACAATAAAAAATTATAGATACGTTGGAGACATATCAAGCATCCCCAAGCTTAATTCCTGCTCGTCCACGAGTAGGTAAATGATAAAAACAGAATTTTTGATGTGGAATGCTACTTGGCATAATTTCAATGTAATTCTCTTAATTGTGGTATGAATATTCAGATCCGAAAGTTTCAAGACAAAAGTTCAATGTTGACATAGAAATAATAATACTTCGAACATACTAACTAAGCAATTAGGTTTCTTCAAAATAACATGGCCAAAGATAGTTATCCCTACAAAATCATATAGTCTGGCTATGCAACATCTTCACCACACAAAGTATTCAAATCATGCACAACCCCGATGACAAGCCAAGCAATTGTTTCATACTTTTGGTGTTCTCAAACTTTTTCAATCTTCACGCAATACATGAGCGTGAGCCATGGACATAGCACTATGTGGAATAAAATGGTGGTTGTGGAGAAGGCAAAAAGGGAGAAGATAGTCTCACATCAACTAGGCGTATCAACGGGCTATGGAGATGCCCATTAATAGATATCAATGTGAGTGAGTAGGGATTGCCATGCAACGGATGCACTAGAGCTATGAGTATATGAAAGCTCAACAAAAAGAACTAAATGGGTGTGCATCCAACTTGCTTGCTCACAAAGACCTAAGGCATTTTGAGGAAGCCCATCGTTGGAATATACAAGCCAAGTTCTATAATGAAAAATTCCCACTAGTATATGAAAGTGATAACATAGGAGACTCTCTATCATGAAGATCATGGTGCTACTTTGAAGCACAAGTGTGGAAAAAAGGATAGTAGTATTGCCCTTTTTATTTATTTACTCTTTTTTTGGTTTTTTATTGGGACAATACTCTATGAATGATGATCATCACACTTCTATTTGTTTACAGCTCAATGATTACAACTCGATACTAGAACAAAGTATGACTCTATATGAATGCCTCCGGCGGTATACCGGGATAGCAATGATGTATGAGTGACTTATATGAAAGAATTATGAATGGTGGCTTTGCCACAACTAAAATGTCAACTATATGACCATGCGAAGCAATATGACAATGATGGAGCGTGTCATAGCAAATGGAACGATGGAAAGTTGCATGGCAATATATCTCGGAATGGCTATGGAAATGCCATGATAGGTAGGTATGGTGGCTGTTTTGAGGAAGGTATATGGTGGGTGTATGATACCGGAGAAAGGTGCACGGTATTAGAGAGGCTAGCAATGGTGGAAGGGTGAGAGTGTGTATAATCCATGGAGTCAACATTAGTCATAAAGAACTCACATACTTATTGCAAAAATCTATTAGTTATCGAAGCAAAGTACTATGCGCATGCTCCTAGGGGGATAGATTGGTAGGAAAAGACCATCGCTCGTCCCCGACCGCCACTCATAAGGAGGATACAACATGCTCCGACTTCTTAACATAACGGTTCACCATACGTGCATGCTACGAGAATCACAAACTTCAACACAAGCATTTCTAAAATTCACAACTACTCAACTAGCACGACTCTAAGATCACCATCTCCATATCTCAAAACAATTATCAAGTTTCAAACTTCTCATAGTATTCAACACACTCATAAGAAAATTTTATTATTAATCTTGAATGCCTAACATAATTAAAGCAAATTACCACGCTGTTTTGTAGGATTCTCAAAATAATCTAAGTGAAGCATGAGAGAACAATGGTTTCTATAGAACAAATCTACCAACGTGCTCTAAAAGATATAAGTGAAGCACTAGAGCAAAAAACTATATAACTCAAAAGATATAAGTGAAGCACATAGAGTATTCTAACAATTTCTGAATCATGAGTTTCTCTCTCAAAAAGGTGTGTGCAGCAATGATTATTTTGGAAAACTAAAAAATAAAGACTCAAATAATACAAGACGCTCCAAGCAAAACACATATCATGTGGTAAATAAAAATATAGCTCCAAGTAAAGTTATCGATAGAAGTAGACGAAAGAGGGGATGCCTTCCGGAGCATCCCCAAGCTTTGGCTTTTAGGTGTCCTTAGATTATCTTGGGGTGCCATGGGCATCCCCAAGCTTAGGGTCTTGCCACTCCTTGTTCCATAATCCATCAAATCTTTTACCCAAAACTTGAAAACTTCACAACACAAAACTCAAAGTAGAAAATCTCGTGAGCTCCGTTAGCGAAACAAAACAAAACACCACTTCAAGGTACTGTAATGAACTCATTATTTATTTATATTTGTGTTAAACCTACTGTATTCCAACTTCTCTATGGTTTATAAACTATTTTACTAGCCATAGATTCATCAAAATAAGCAAACAACACATGAAAAACAGAATCTGTCAAAAACAGAACAGTCTGTAGTAATCTGTAGCTGACGCAAGATCTGAAGCCCCAAAAATTCTAAAATAAATTGCTGGACGTGGGGAATTTATATATTAATCATCTTCAAAAATAATTAACTAAATATCACTTTCCAAATAAAAATTTCAGCAGTTCTCATGAGCGCTAAACTTTCTGTTTTTTACAGCAAGATTAAAAAGACTTTCCCCAAGTCTTCCCAACGGTTCTACTTGGCACAAACACTAATTAAACACAAAAAACATAACCAAAACAGAGGGTAGATTTATCACTAACAGGAGCAAAAAGCAAGGAATAAAAATAAAATTGGGTTGCCTCCCAACAAGCGCTATCGTTTAACGCCCTTAGCTAGGCATAAAAGCAAGGTAGATCTAGGTATTGCCATAATAATAAGATAGATCATTAAAACTCATTTCATATTCCTTACGTTCGGCAGCAAGTTTTCTTTGAGGCAATAAAAAGTAATCAAAATGGATAAATTTAATGGGACAAAAGTCCCCAAGATCAACTTTGGGAGGTATAGGTTCCTCCTTTGGCCCTTCGTATTGCACAACCAATTCATCATTATAAGCATTCTTTTGACAGAACTTTGTGAGCCTATACTCGAGAGAATATCCTAGTTCATTATTTTGAATAGCCAAATCATTATTAAGTTCAGAAATTCTATCAACTAGAACATTGGTAGGAACCCTTTTTCTAAGATTTTCATTGAAAGCAACATAGTCTAGAGATTGAAAACGCATTATTTATTCTTGATCAAAAAGGATAGCCTCTATGGGAGGACGGCAAGCGTCCACCCTATAATGCACAAAGATTTCTTTGGCCTCTTTTATTATGAATCTAAACTCATGAGCCGAAAAGATAGTAGCGGCACGCTTAATAGAAGAATGCTCAATATTAGAAAATTCTAATAAAATCCTTTGTTTGCAAGGATGCATGTGCATAAATTGTCTTTCAAGTTCAACTACAAGCATGGCGATACCATCCGCAAGACTACTAGTTCTATGAAGGATAGAGCTACCCATAGAAGGCAAAGCACCGGCACAAGTAAAGAAATCTTGGATAACTCCTTTTCCAATAATATTACCACTACCAATTCAGAATTTTTTTGCATGTAAGATAGGGGGTTCTTCAGCAGGAGCATCAAAATTTTTCATGATATTATTATTGTCCATATCGACAATAATTTCCACGATTTCAGACATAACGGCGAAAGTGCAAGGGGAAAAAAGAGCCAAATAGAGAAAGAGAGGGAGGATGGAGAGAGAGAGGGTGAATAAAATAGCAAGGGTGAAGTGGGGGAGAGGAAAACGAGAGGCAAATGGCAAATAATGTAATGCAGGAGATAAGGGTTTGTGATGGGTACTTGGTATGTTGACTTTTGCGTAGACTCCCCGGCAACGACGCCAGAAGTCCTTCTTGCTACCTCTTGAGCACTGCGTTGGTTTTCCCTTGAAGAGGAAAGGGTGATGCAGGAGAGCAGCGTAAGTATTTCCCTCAGTTTTTGAGAACCAAGGTATCAATACAGTAGGAGGCCACGCATGAGTCCCTCGCACCTACACAAACAAATAAACTCCTTGCAACCAACGTGATAAAGGGGTTGTCAATCCCTTCACGGTCACCTATGAGAGTGAGATCTGATAGATATGATAAGATAATATTTTTGGTATTTTTATGATAAAGAGAAATAAAGATGCAAGTAAAATAAATGGCAAAGAAATAACTAAGTATTGGAAGATTAATATGATAGAAAATAGACCCGGGGGCCATAGGTTTCACTAGAGGCTTCTCTCGAGAGCATAAGTATTACGGTGGGTGAACAAATTACTACTGAACAATTGATAGAATTGAGAATAGTTATGAGAATATATAGGTATGATCATGTATATAGGCATCACGTCCGAGACAAGTAGACCGACTCCTGCCTGCATCTACTACTATTACTCCACACATCGATCGCTATCCAGCATGCATCTAGAGTATTAAGTTCAAGAGAACTGAGTAACGCTTTAAGCAAGATGACATGATGTAGAGGAATAAACTCATGCAATATGATATAAACCCCATCTTGTTATCCTCAATGGAAACAATACAATACGTGCCTTGCTGCCCCTACTGTCACTGGGAAAGGACACCGCAAGATTGAACCCAAAGCTAAGCACTTCTCCCATTGCAAGAAAGATCAATCTAGTAGGCCAAACCAAACTAATAATTCGAAGAGACTTGCAAAGATAACCAATCATACATAAAAGAATTCAGAGAAGATTCAAATATTGTTCAAAGATAAACTTGATCGTAAACCAACAATTCATCGGTCTCAACAAACACACCGCAAAAGAAGATTACATCGAATAGATCTCCACAAGAGAGGGGGAGAACTTTGTATTGAGATCCAAAAAGAGAGAAGAAGCCATCTAGCTAATAACTATGGACCCATAGGTCTGAAGTAAACTACTCACACTTCATCGGAGAGGCTATGGTGTTGATGTAGAAGCCCTCCGTGATTGATACCCCCTCCGGCGGAGCTCCGAAAAAGGCCCCAAGATGGGATCTCCTGGATACTGAAAGTTACGGCGGTGGAATTAGGGTTTTGGCTCCATATCTGGTAGTTTGGGGGTATGTAGGTATATATAGGATGAAGGAGTACATCGGTGGAGCAAGATGGGCCCCACGAGGGTGGAGGGCGCGCCTGGGGGGGTAGGCGCGCCCCCCTACCTCATGCCTTCCTGGTTGATTGCTTGACGTAGGGTCCAAGTCCTCTAGATCATGTTCGTTCCGAAAATCACGTTCCCGAAGGTTTCATTCTGTTTGGACTCCGTTTGATATTCTTCTTCTGCGAAACTCTGATATAGGCAAAAAACAGCAATTCTGGGCTGGGCCTCTGGTTAATAGGTTAGTCCCAAAAATAATATAAAAGTGTATAATAAAGCCCAATAATGTCCAAAACAGGATATAATATAGCATGGAACAATCAAAAATCATAGATACGTTGGAGACGTATCACCCCCTCCCCCCCACATTGGCTTCACCTGGCCAGCCACCTCTGACCATCCGCATCAGCTTTCCCGATCGTGTCAGCGGTCAGCCTTCACACAAACTCCGCGCCGTCGCAGCACCACCAAGGGTCTTTCGGCTGCTCATTGACAGCCTCGACGAGCCAGTCGGCATGGTGCGCTATCGGAGATCGGAGAGGAAGAAGACGGGATCTAATTACCTCTACCATATACCAAGGAATGGTTTAGGCTTTTTTAATAATCTGCACTGTTGTCTGACACTTTGTGCGCCACTCTTACTTATTATTAAAGGATTAAAGTAAATTATATTTTTCAGATGAGGTTTTCTGGGACGAACAGATTCAATCAGAGTCCATGTAGCAAAGTTCAGAACCAAGTGATTTTGACATTCCTGTACTTTGCAGAGTACTTCCGCACTAGGTTCTTCCTCTTGGAAAACGTAAGGAGCTTTGTTTCATTCAACAAAGGAAAAAACCATACTAGCATCATTCCTGGAGATGGGATAAGGTGCTGCTTGACACACTTGCACTTCTCTATTTTCCCTTAAGTGTGCAATGGCATTATTTTCACTTCCAAATGTTCTAAACCTCTGTGCATGTTCATAGCTTTGACTCGGGATTTTAGAGGCAATGTTCATTTGGGCTCATCCACTTAGGGAGACTCTTCCACTTGACTGCCTGAACTGATGCATTTTTCACTAGCTCCAATCTGAAAATCAGTACTATGAGGCAAATGATATGTAGATGCTAGGAGCACGTCTAGAAGGTCTCCTTTTTACTCCATAGCTGTAAGGGATACAATCGGCGATCTACCACCATGGAGAATGGTGTGAGCAAACCAACAATACAGGTGTGTACAAGATGAATGTTCCTGTGTCAACCAATGTTCTTGATATGTACAAGCTGAATTTTGTTTCCCCCCTATGTGTTGTAGTATATAGAAGGAAGCTGAATCTCGAATATACAAACCACATGTCTGCTGGGTGAGCCTCACCAAGAGAATACCGCATATATATGGTGTGTTGGTTGCATGTGGTTGTCGGCTTTAACTACATGGATAATTTGGATTGGTATTTATCTATGTGTAAGTCTCATGCTATTATCTAAAGGACTCTTTTGTTTAGATGATCTTGATTGATTTTATTCTTATTTCTATATTGGAGCTCCATCACTCGCCATCAAGTGTAGCAAGCTACTACAATGGCTATATTCGGTTTTAGTTTTCATCTTTGTTGATGTCATAACAATTATGTAGATATGAAAAATTATTTACTCATACAAAATTATTTATGTCATATCACTACATTTAGTACAAAACTTATTGCATAATTCACATTATGCTATGATCATAATTATAGTAAAAGTATTGTGTTTACTAGAATTTTTCATCTTAAGATCATATCTCTATTGTGCAAACAAAGTTATTTAATTATGTATTGTCATATGTGTAGTACTAAGAGTTGCCGCAACAACATACGGGATGTCATCTAGTTTAGAGGTGAGCTCATTCCTAAGCACTTTTTATATGTTTTTTGAGAATATATTGCTACCTAATGATTATGTTATGATTAGGAACCATGGAGAGCACCAAGAGATACTTGGAGAGGATCTTGGAGGTGGAAAGGACCAGCAAGGGCGTCCAAGTCAACCTGGAGGCCCAAACAAAGTCTGACTTCGGTTCAGTTTTAGAGTTCAGGAGCAGTCTGGACTAAAATGGCTGTCCAGATTGCATACGGGCTCGGTTTTGGATGTTCTACATATGCACAGAAAGCCGAGAAGATAACATTTCCAATGGAACCGGTCCCATGGCCAAATTCATCCTGAATCAACAGGGAACATCGAAACAACGGATGTCCGGAATTCTGTTTTGGTGCTACGCCACTGTTTTTGGCCTTTGGGTTGTGTATCTTTTTGAGCCCAATTAGGGGCGCGTCCAGAGGGTCCTTGGCTTACATGATATGATATGGCCATAAAATAAGATGCATAAAGGATAAACATCATATGCAATTATAATATGTGACATGATATGTCTATCATCATCTTGTGCTTTTGATCTACATCTCCAAAGCATCGTCATGATCTCCATCGTCACCGGCTCAACACCATGATCTCCATCCTTGCGTCGGGGTCATCTCGCCAACTATTGCTTCTACAACTATCGCTAATGCGTAGTGATAAAGTAAAGCAATTACATGGCGCTTGCACTTCATACAATAAAGAGACAACCCTAAGGCTCCTGCTGGTTGTCGATATTACAAAACATGATCATCTCATACATCAACATATATCACATATATCTTGATCATATTACATCACAACATGCCCTGCAAAAACAAGTTAGACGTCCTCTACTTTGTTGTTGCAAGTTTTATGTGGCTGCTATGGGCTTCTAGCAAGAACCGTTCTTACCTACGCAAAAAACCATAACGGTGTTTCATCAAGTTTGTTGTTTTAACCTTATTCAAGGACCGGTTGTAGTCAAATTTGATTCAACTATAGTAGGAGAAACAGACACTCGCCAGCGACCTTTATGCAAAACTGGTTGCATGTCTGTCGGTGGAACACATCTCATGTGCGTGGACATGTAAGGTTGGCTCGGTCCGCTTCATCCCAAAATACCGCCGAATCAAAATAAGACGTTGGTGGTAAGCAGTATGACTATCTATGCCCATAACTCTTTGTGTTCTACTCGTGCATATCATCTATGCATAGACCTGACTCATGATGCCACTGTTGGGAAACGCTGCATGGAAAACAAAAAATATTCTACGCACACGCAAAATCTATCCATGTAGATGCATAGCAACGAGAGGGGAGAGTGTGTCTACATACCCTCTTAGACTGTAAGCGGAAGCGTTTAGTAAAGCGGTTTATGTAGTCGAACTTCTTCGCGCTCCAACCGATCAAGTATCGAACGTACGACACCTCCGTGTTCAACACATGTTCATCTCGGTGACGTCCTCCACCTTCTTGATCTAGCAAGACGGCGAGGTAGTGGATGAGTTCTGGTAGCACAACGGCGTGGTGACAGTGATGGTGAAGCTATCTTCGCAGGGCTTCGCCTAAGCATTATGAAAATATGACCAGGGGTGTAAACGGTGGAGGGGGGCGCCACACATGGCTAAGCAATTGTTCTGGGTGTGCTAGGCGCCCCCTCTCACATATATATAGGTGGGGGAGTAGGGAGCAGCCAGGAGGGCGTCTCAAGTACGCCGAATCCTACTTGGGGTCCCTTCCCAAGTGGCGCCCCCTTACCATATTTATTGGAGGGGGAAAGGAAAGGGGGAAGAGGGAAGGAAGGGGGAGGCCGAATCCCCCCTTTCCTTTCCCCACTTGGGCGACTGCCATGGGGGTGTGCCAACCCCTTATGGGCTAGTGTTCTCCCCTCTTGTGGTCCAATAGGCCCACTATCCTCCAAGGGGTGTCCGGTACCCCCTCCGGTACTCCGATGACTATTTAGTACACTCTGAAACACTTTCGGTGTTCGAATACCATCGTCTTATATATCAATCTTTACCTCTCGACCATTTCGAGACTCCTCGTCATGTTTGTGATCTCATCAGGGAATCCTAACAGCATTCGGTCACCAAATCATATAACTCATATAGCACTATATCGTCAACGAACGTTAAGCATGCGGACCCTACGGGTTTGAGAACTATGTAGACATGACCGAGACACCTATCCGGTCAATAACTAATAGCGGAACCTGGATGCTCATATTGGCTCCTACATATTTGTCGGATTTCGGGTTCCGGCAGACCCTTGAGGTTCGAACACTGGGGTACGCGCGGAGATTTCGCCTCCTACCTACCTGCACCCCTCCACCTTGCTAGGATCTAAACTATGGCAAGAACAACACAAGAGACGCAGGGTTTATACTGGTTCGGGCCACCGTTGTGGTGTAATACCCTACTCCAGTGTGTGGTGTGGTGGATTGCCTCTTGGGCTGATGATGATGAACAATACAAGGAAGAAAAGCCTCGCGAGGGTCTGTTCTTGGCTGGGACGATGAACTACTGGGAGGAGCTCAGTCACCTTTCTCTCTATCTCTCTCTCTCCGTTTGTCCTCTCTCTTTGTGTTTGTCCATGATCGTCGTCGTCCCTCCGTCGTCCGTGTATATCCTTGTGTCTTGCGGGTGGCTGATCCTATTTATAGAGGCCCTGGTCCTCTTCCCAAATATCGAGCGGAAAGGGAGCCAACAATGGCGGGCTAATTTGAAGGGGGACAGCTAGTACAAGCTACCCTGACAAAAGTAGTCTTCGCCTGCACAAAGCTCTGGTGATGACGCTGTCTTGGGCTCCACGGTGACCTCAGTCTCGTAGTCCTCCTGGTCTTGGTCTCGTTGCACCGAAATGGCAACCTTTGCCTGATGCCTCGGTACTCCGCGGCTGCGCTTGTCCCCCTTGCACCAAAGAGGGAAGGAGGACATTGTGCGGGCTGGCACCCGCCTGGCACCCTCGGTCGTCATGGCTTGCGTCACGGGCACCTCGTGAGGTACCCCGCCTTGATCTCTCCGCCTCCTCGTGAGCCAGCCTAACGAGGCCGTGCCTGAGGAAGCTCCGCGTCGTCCGCCCCGTGAGGCTTGGCCCCTCGCGAGGGTCTTGGGTTTGTGTTGGTGAAGATGGGCCACGCTGGGCCTCCCTTTGAGCCACGCCGCAGGCCGCAGGCCACAGGCAGGCAAGTCTGGGGACCCCCGTTCCCAGAACACCGACAGTAGCCCCCGGGCCCAAGGCGCGCCCGGACTTGGCCGTGCAGGGAGGCGGAAGGGAAAGAGCGAAGCGCCGCGGGCCCTAACAGTTTGCGGCCTTGGGCACCGCGTGGCGGTTGATTGGACGTGGGCGCCTTAGCAACCGCGCAAGTTGATTAAGTAGCGGCTCCCACCTAGGCTTTGCTCCTTGCTTTCCCCGGTTGCTACTCAGATCCCCTTTCTTGCGCCTCTCCTTCCTTCCTCCAAAATTTCCAGATCCGCTCCGACCGTGTGACCTAGGAAGCCATGGCGCCTCGCCAGCCCCCGACCGTAGCTTGGTACTCGTCCGCCCAGGACCCGCCGAATGTGTCGGAGGCGAGCCTTGCCCGGTTGCGCCGGATGGCGACGGCGCGGGGCGTAAACGGGGCGAAGGTGTTTAAAGCCGGCTCCGCCACCCCTGAGGGTCAAGGGAGCACCTTCTATCCGCTCTTCGTAAGTGCCATTGCTGTTGGCCTGGTGCCTCCCTTCTCCGAGTTCTTCTTCTCTGTCCTTCGCCACTATAAGCTGCAAGCCCTGCATCTCCACCCCAACTCCGTCCTTCTCCTGGCAATCTTCACCTATTACTGCGAGGCTCATGTAGGGGTGCAGCCCTCAGTGGCCTTACTGCGCCACTACTTCTACCTCCGGACCTCTCGTGGTACTACTTCCGCGTGCACGAGCTTCGTCGCGTACGGTGGCGCAATTGCCATTTCGAACCCCGGGAAAAGGACTGAGGGCTTTAGGAGCAAGTGGGTCTTGGTGGATGCTGGGCGCATCCACCCTCGGCTAATCTTGCCAATGGAGCAGCCCACGAGCTCCAGCAATTGGGGTCGAGCGGAGCTCACAGACCCCCGCGCGAAGCTGATGTTGGAGAAGATGGACGCGGATCTGAGGCCGGCCAATATGGCGGCGGCGAAGCTGACCGGCGCGTCGCTGCTGAGGGAATTCCTGGAGCACCAGCTGGCTCCGCTTCGGCAGTACTCGCTTCCGATGTGGAGGCCCCGTCCGAGCCCCGCGGCCTTAGCCGACGGAGATCTTGCTGCTGTCCTCCAATCTCTGGTCGGGGGCAATGTGGCGAGGTCGGCGGGCGCTCCTACGCCCTTGTTCCTCCGCGACGACTGGGAGCAGGTAGTGGAGTCCATGCCCGTCAGCAACGGGGATGGGCCCGTGCCCATGGAAACTCCCGAGGAACTGGTGGACGTGCCCTCCGACGACTCCAGCGAAGAGGAGGAAGGAGGGAAGCGGGGAAAAGGGCGTGACTCCAAGGCGACTGACGGAGAGTCGAGGGCTCCCCTCCCCCGGCGCAGGTCCCGCGTTCTCCGCCTCTCTCCGAGCGATGACGACGAGGATGACGATGAAGACGATGACAAGCAGGACGGCGGGAGCTCACCCCCGATCCCGAAGAAGGACAGGACCGGGCTGATCTCCCGAGGGTCAGCCCCGGCCCCAGGGCGGACCGCAGATGCACCTTCCGCCTCCAAGCTTCCCGAGGTTGACCCTTCCAGCCGGCTTTCAGGCTTCAAATTTGGCCGGAGGCCGCTTGAGCTCGCTGGCGATGACCCGTAAGCATTCGATTCCTGTCTTCATCTCTTGCTCTGCTTCTGAGGCTTGACATCCGCATCTCTTGGATAGGCTGGAGCCCGCAGCAAAGAAGCCGAAGGGGGCTCCCGAGATTCCATCCGTGGCAGCGCCTCTGCCTGCGAAGGAGGGTGACCGCGACGCACAGGCTTCTCCTGCCCGGTCGTCCTCGCGAGGCCTGGCTGAGCCGGCTGGGGCGAGCTCAGCCCCCACGGCCCAGGTGGCTCCCGAGGTGCTCTCGCCTGCCGCCGCCACCACAGCTGTCGGGGCGCGGCAGACTCCGCCTCAGGATGATGCGGCCGCGTTGTCGCCTTCTCCTCCTACTCCACCGGCTGCTGTCTCTCTGACTCCTTCTGTCATTCTGGATCGTGCTGTTGCTGAGCTGGACCGACTGTGGCAGGATCTTCTTGGCGCCGACCCCCGCTTGGTGGCCGGGCGCTTGGAGCTGGCTTCAGGATGGGTTCGCTCCGACGCTTTGATTCGGGCGGCGCTGGTCTAGGCCTCGACGGCATGCGATGAGGAGAAGCAGGCCGTCCTTGAGGCGAAGGCTGCCCGTGACGCAGCCCTGGGGGAGGTGGTCGACATCCATGGGCGTTGCAAGGCGCTGGAGGGCGAGCTGCAAGATTTGTGGGACCAGCTCGCGAACGAGGTCCGCCTTCGCCAAGAGCAGGAAGAAGGTGTGAAGGCTCGCGAGGCGGCTCTCAAGGAGAGGGAGGTCAAGCTCAAGAAACGCCGCGACCGCCTAGGCGCGCTGGAGCAGGAGTTGGGGGCGAGGAAGGCCAAGCTGGACGACGAGGCCCTGGTTCTTGCCGAGGACCGCGTGGCCTTCACGGAGATGGAGGCGAAGGCTCGCTCCTCACTGAGAATGCTTTACGACAGCGGCCTGGAGAGCCCACTGGCTGGCGCCGAGGACGGCCCCGCCAAGCTGCTTCCCTTCCTGGTTCACGCTCTTGAAGATGTCGCCCTTGGCCTTGGCCCCACGGCCGAGGCTGAGGCACGTGTCCTATCTTCTGCAGCACTAACGAATGTCCTCACCCACATCTACCTTCGCGATCCCGGTGTCGACCTCGACAGCCTGCTGGAGCCAGTGAGCGGCGAGCGTGCCGCTGTCGCTGCCGAGGCCGCGAAGGGTCGCGCAGAGGCCCTGCTGGGGAAGTTCCGGGCCTTCAGCACCAAGCCAAAGCAAGGCGCTACCGACTCCATTGCCCCGTGAGGCGTGCCCGATCCGCGCTGCTCCATCGCCGACAAGTGACTCCGTCACGGCTCCTGTCCTGCTTTTAATTCCTGCACATGTATCATGCCTCAGGGAGGCGTTTAAACTTGCGTTTGGCATTGAGATAACAGTGTGGACTGTAATATTTGCTT